>NW_026712892.1:5000-32500 GCF_030625045.1 Achroia grisella
CAATCTCGTTCTTGTTGTTGGTTTCATCCGGTCTAGTCGAGTATCCCATTTCCTAAAATCCATACCCCACCACAAATCACCCCCCCGGTTACTAAAAATCTGGAAAAAACAGGTATAAATTAGTGAAAATACAATAAAAAAATACACATTTTCATAAGTTTCATACTCACCGGGTCGTTTCCTTCGGGAACTTTTGTTGTCTTGGGGTGCTAGTGATCACCCGCCATCCGCCTGCACGTCGTTTGTCTGGATCACCCCCCCCCCCCCCCCCAGTTTTTTAGAAATCGCTAAGTTAGTCTGAAATATTTCAAAAAAATCCCAAGTTTCGTTTTCATAGGTCGTTCTGTCATACTGACTTCGGTTTTCACCCCAGACTTTTGATTGTCTAGGGTGCCTAAGGTATCCCTCCGTCTAGTTGAGTAAAAACTAGGTCGGATTTCGCTAAATTTTCATCCTAACTTTCGGTCTAAGTCCGAAAAATCGTTAGTTCCGTATACAACTCTCATCTCCCATTACCCTTTCTCCCCCCCATCCTAGAATTTTTTAACTATTTTTCCCGTCATCCCCTCGCTCCCCCCCGTCGATTGACACCACCCACGTCCGATTCTGACGATTTTTTTCGAAAAAATTTCAAACCCAGGTTACCGAAGCGGTGATATTTAATACAAAATATTCCTAACGTTCTTTAAGTAAAACATCGTTTTCTCGTAATTGTGTCTAGGCAGTCGCAATCTCGGTCTTGTTGTTGGTTTCATCCGGTCTGGTCGAGTATCGCATTTCCTAAAATCCATACCCCACCACAAATCACCCCCCCCCCCATTTACTAAAAATCTGGAAAAAACAGTTATAAATTAGTGAAAGTACAATAAAAAAAATACACATTTTCATAAGTTTCATACTCACCGGGTCGTTTCCTTCGGGAACTTTTGTTGTCTTGGGGTGCTAGTGATCACCCCCCATCCGCCTGCACGTCGTTTGTCTGGATCACCCCCCCCAGTTTTTTGGAAATCGCTAAGTTAGTCTGAAATATTTCGAAAAAATCACAAGTTTCGTTTTCATAGGTCGTTCTGTCATACTAACTTCAGTTTTCACCCCAGACTTTTGATTGTCTAGGGTGCCTAAGGTATCCCTCCGTCTAGTTGAGTAAAAACTAGGTCGGATTTCGCTAAATTTTCATCCTAACTTTCGGTCTAAGTCCGAAAAATCGTAAAGTCCGTATACAACTCTCATCTCCCATTACCCTTTCTCCCCCCCATCCTAGAATTTTTTAACTATTTTTCCCGTCATCCCCTCGCTCCCCCCCGTCGATTGACACCACCCTCGTCCGATTCTGACGATCTTTTTCGAAAAATTGTCAAACCGAGGTTACCTAAGCGGTGATATTTCATACAAAATATTCCTAACGTTCTTTAAGTAAAACATCGTTTTCTCGTAATTGTGTCCAAGCAGTCGCAATCTCGTTCTTGTTGTTGGTTTCATCCGGTCTGGTCGAGTATCGCATTTCCTAAAATCCATACCCCACCACAAATCACCCCCCCCCCATTTACTAAAAATCTGGAAAAAACAGTTATAAATTAGTGAAAGTACAATAAAAAAAATACACATTTTCATAAGTTTCATACTCACCGGGTCGTTTCCTTCGGGAACTTTTGTTGTCTTGGGGTGCTAGTGATCACCCGCCATCCGCCTGCACGTCGTTTGTCTGGATCCCCCCCCCCCCCCAGTTTTTTAGAAATCGCTAAGTTAGTCTGAAATATTTCAAAAAAATCCCAAGTTTCGTTTTCATAGGTCGTTCTGTCATACTGACTTCGGTTTTCACCCCAGACTTTTGATTGTCTAGGGTGCCTAAGGTATCCCTCCGTCTAGTTGAGTAAAAACTAGGTCGGATTTCGCTAAATTTTCATCCTAACTTTCGGTCTAAGTCCGAAAAATCGTAAGTTCCGTATACAACTCTCATCTCCCATTACCCTTTCTCACCCAAATGCTAGAATTTTTTAACTATTTTTCCCGGCATCCCCTCGCTCCCCCCCGTCGATTGACACCACCCTCGTCCGATTCTGACGATCTTTTTCGAAAAATTGTCAAACCGAGGTTACCTAAGCGGTGATATTTCATACAAAATATTCCTAACGTTCTTTAAGTAAAACATCGTTTTCTCGTAATTGTGTCCAAGCAGTCGCAATCTCGTTCTTGTTGTTGGTTTCATCCGGTCTAGTCGAGGATCCCATTTCCTAAAATCCATACCCCACCACAAATCACCCCCCCGTGTACTAAAAATCTGGAAAAAACAGTTATAAATTAGTGAAAATACAATAAAAAAATACACATTTTCATAAGTTTCATACTCACCGGGTCGTTTCCTTCGGGAACTTTTGTTGTCGTTGGGTGCTAGTGATCACCCGCCATCCGCCTGCACGTCGTTTGTCTGGATCACCCCCCCCCCCCAGTTTTTTGGAAATCGCTAAGTTAGTCTGAAATATTTCGAAAAAATCACAAGTTTCGTTTTCATAGGTCGTTCTGTCATACTAACTTCAGTTTTCACCCCAGACTTTTGATTGTCTAGGGTGCCTAAGGTATCCCTCCGTCTAGTTGAGTAAAAACTAGGTCGGATTTCGCTAAATTTTCATCCTAACTTTCGGTCTAAGTCCGAAAAATCGTAAGTTCCGTATACAACTCTCGTCTCCCATTACCCTTTCTCCCCCCATCCTAGAATTTTTTAACTATTTTTCCCGTCATCCCCTCGCTCCCCCCCGTCGATTGACACCACCCTCGTCCGATTCTGACGATCTTTTTCGAAAAATTGTCAAACCGAGGTTACCTAAGCGGTGATATTTCATACAAAATATTCCTAACGTTCTTTAAGTAAAACATCGTTTTCTCGTAATTGTGTCCAAGCAGTCGCAATCTCGTTCTTGTTGTTGGTTTCATCCGGTCTGGTCGAGTATCGCATTTCCTAAAATCCATACCCCACCACAAATCACCCCCCCCCCATTTACTAAAAATCTGGAAAAAACAGTTATAAATTAGTGAAAGTACAATAAAAAAAATACACATTTTCATAAGTTTCATACTCACCGGGTCGTTTCCGTCGGGAACTTTTGTTGTCTTGGGGTGCTAGTGATCACCCGCCATCCGCCTGCACGTCGTTTGTCTGGATCCCCCCCCCCCCCCCCCCCAGTTTTTTAGAAATCGCTAAGTTAGTCTGAAATATTTCAAAAAAATCCCAAGTTTCGTTTTCATAGGTCGTTCTGTCATACTGACTTCGGTTTTCACCCCAGACTTTTGATTGTCTAGGGTGCCTAAGGTATCCCTCCGTCTAGTTGAGTAAAAACTAGGTCGGATTTCGCTAAATTTTCATCCTAACTTTCGGTCTAAGTCCGAAAAATCGTAAGTTCCGTATACAACTCTCATCTCCCATTACCCTTTCTCCCCCCCATCCTAGAATTTTTTAACTATTTTTCCCGTCATCCCCTCGCTCCCCCCCGTCGATTGACACCACCCTCGTCCGATTCTGACGATCTTTTTCGAAAAATTGTCAAACCGAGGTTACCTAAGCGGTGATATTTCATACAAAATATTCCTAACGTTCTTTAAGTAAAACATCGTTTTCTCGTAATTGTGTCTAGGCAGTCGCAATCTCGTTCTTGTTTTTGGTTTCATCCGGTCTGGTCGAGTATCGCATTTCCTAAAATCCATACCCCACCACAAATCACCCCCCCCCCCGTTTACTAAAAATCTGGAAAAAACAGTTATAAATTAGTGAAAATACAATAAAAAAATACACATTTTCATAAGTTTCATACTCACCGGGTCGTTTCCGTCGGGAACTGTTGTTGTCTTGGGGTGCTAGTGATCACCCGCCATCCGCCTGCACGTCGTTTGTCTGGATCCCCCCCCCCCCCCCCCCAGTTTTTTAGAAATCGCTAAGTTAGTCTGAAATATTTCAAAAAAATCCCAAGTTTCGTTTTCATAGGTCGTTCTGTCATACTGACTTCGGTTTTCACCCCAGACTTTTGATTGTCTAGGGTGCCTAAGGTATCCCTCCGTCTAGTTGAGTAAAAACTAGGTCGGATTTCGCTAAATTTTCATCCTAACTTTCGGTCTAAGTCCGAAAAATCGTAAGTTCCGTATACAACTCTCATCTCCCATTACCCTTTCTCCCCTCCATCCTAGAATTTTTTAACTATTTTTCCCGTCATCCCCTCGCTCCCCCCCGTCGATTGACACCACCCTCGTCCGATTCTGACGATCTTTTTCGAAAAATTGTCAAACCGAGGTTACCTAAGCGGTGATATTTCATACAAAATATTCCTAACGTTCTTTAAGTAAAACATCGTTTTCTCGTAATTGTGTCCAAGCAGTCGCAATCTCGTTCTTGTTGTTGGTTTCATCCGGTCTGGTCGAGTATCGCATTTCCTAAAATCCATACCCCACCACAAATCACCCCCCCCCATTTACTAAAAATCTGGAAAAAACAGTTATAAATTAGTGAAAGTACAATAAAAAAAATACACATTTTCATAAGTTTCATACTCACCGGGTCGTTTCCTTCGGGAACTTTTGTTGTCTTGGGGTGCTAGTGATCACCCGCCATCCGCCTGCACGTCGTTTGTCTGGATCCCCCCCCCCCCCCCCCAGTTTTTTAGAAATCGCTAAGTTAGTCTGAAATATTTCAAAAAAATCCCAAGTTTCGTTTTCATAGGTCGTTCTGTCATACTGACTTCGGTTTTCACCCCAGACTTTTGATTGTCTAGGGTGCCTAAGGTATCCCTCCGTCTAGTTGAGTAAAAACTAGGTCGGATTTCGCTAAATTTTCATCCTAACTTTCGGTCTAAGTCCGAAAAATCGTAAGTTCCGTATACACCTCTCATCTCCCATTACCCTTTCTCCCCCCCATCCTAGAATTTTTTAACTATTTTTCCCGTCATCCCCTCGCTCCCCCCCGTCGATTGACACCACCCTCGTCCGATTCTGACGATCTTTTTCGAAAAATTGTCAAACCGAGGTTACCTAAGCGGTGATATTTCATACAAAATATTCCTAACGTTCTTTAAGTAAAACATCGTTTTCTCGTAATTGTGTCTAGGCAGTCGCAATCTCGTTCTTGTTTTTGGTTTCATCCGGTCTGGTCGAGTATCGCATTTCCTAAAATCCATACCCCACCACAAATCACCCCCCCCATTTACTAAAAATCTGGAAAAAACAGTTATAAATTAGTGAAAGTACAATAAAAAAAATACACATTTTCATAAGTTTCATACTCACCGGGTCGTTTCCTTCGGGAACTTTTGTTGTCTTGGGGTGCTAGTGATCACCCGCCATCCGCCTGCACGTCGTTTGTCTGGATCACCCCCCCCCCCCCCCCCCCCCCAGTTTTTTAGAAATCGCTAAGTTAGTCTGAAATATTTCAAAAAAATCCCAAGTTTCGTTTTCATAGGTCGTTCTGTCATACTGACTTCGGTTTTCACCCCAGACTTTTGATTGTCTAGGGTGCCTAAGGTATCCCTCCGTCTAGTTGAGTAAAAACTAGGTCGGATTTCGCTAAATTTTCATCCTAACTTTCGGTCTAAGTCCGAAAAATCGTAAGTTCCGTATACAACTCTCATCTCCCATTACCCTTTCTCTCCCCCCCATCCTAGAATTTTTTAACTATTTTTCCCGTCATCCCCTCGCTCCCCCCCGTCGATTGACACCACCCTCGTCCGATTCTGACGATCTTTTTCGAAAAATTGTCAAACCGAGGTTACCTAAGCGGTGATATTTCATACAAAATATTCCTAACGTTCTTTAAGTAAAACATCGTTTTCTCGTAATTGTGTCCAAGCAGTCGCAATCTCGTTCTTGTTGTTGGTTTCATCCGGTCTGGTCGAGTATCGCATTTCCTAAAATCCATACCCCACCACAAATCACATTTTCATAAGTTTCATACTCACCCCCCATTTACTAAAAATCTGGAAAAAACAGTTATAAATTAGTGAAAGTACAATAAAAAAAATACACATTTTCATAAGTTTCATACTCACCGGGTCGTTTCCTTCGGGAACTTTTGTTGTCTTGGGGTGCTAGTGATCACCCGCCATCCGCCTGCACGTCGTTTGTCTGGATCCCCCCCCCCCAGTTTTTTAGAAATCGCTAAGTTAGTCTGAAATATTTCAAAAAAATCCCAAGTTTCGTTTTCATAGGTCGTTCTGTCATACTGACTTCGGTTTTCACCCCAGACTTTTGATTGTCTAGGGTGCCTAAGGTATCCCTCCGTCTAGTTGAGTAAAAACTAGGTCGGATTTCGCTAAATTTTCATCCTAACTTTCGGTCTAAGTCCGAAAAATCCTAAGTTCCGTATACAACTCTCGTCTCCCATTACCCTTTCTCCCCCCCATCCTAGAATTTTTTAACTATTTTTCCCGTCATCCCCTCGCTCCCCCCCGTCGATTGACACCACCCTCGTCCGATTCTGACGATCTTTTTCGAAAAATTGTCAAACCGAGGTTACCTAAGCGGTGATATTTCATACAAAATATTCCTAACGTTCTTTAAGTAAAACATCGTTTTCTCGTAATTGTGTCCAAGCAGTCGCAATCTCGTTCTTGTTGTTGGTTTCATCCGGTCTGGTCGAGTATCGCATTTCCTAAAATCCATACCCCACCACAAATCACCCCCCCGTGTACTAAAAATCTGGAAAAAACAGTTATAAATTAGTGAAAATACAATAAAAAAATACACATTTTCATAAGTTTCATACTCACCGGGTCGTTTACTTCGGGAACGTTTGTTGTCTTGGGGTGCTAGTGATCACCCCCCATCCGCCTGCACGTAGTTTGTCTGGATCACCCCCCCCCCCCCCAGTTTTTTAGAAATCGCTAAGTTAGTCTGAAATATTTCAAAAAAATCCCAAGTTTCGTTTTCATAGGTCGTTCTGTCATACTGACTTCGGTTTTCACCCCAGACTTTTGATTGTCTAGGGTGCCTAAGGTATCCCTCCGTCTAGTTGAGTAAAAACTAGGTCGGATTTCGCTAAATTTTCATCCTAACTTTCGGTCTAAGTCCGAAAAATCGTTAGTTCCGTATACAACTCTCGTCTCCCATTACCCTTTCTCCCCCCCATCCTAGAATTTTTTAACTATTTTTCCCGTCATCCCCTCGCTCCCCCCCGTCGATTGACACCACCCTCGTCCGATTCTGACGATCTTTTTCGAAAAATTGTCAAACCGAGGTTACCTAAGCGGTGATATTTCATACAAAATATTCCTAACGTTCTTTAAGTAAAACATCGTTTTCTCGTAATTGTGTCTAGGCAGTCGCAATCTCGTTCTTGTTTTTGGTTTCATCCGGTCTGGTCGAGTATCGCATTTCCTAAAATCCATACCCCACCACAAATCACCCCCCCCCATTTACTAAAAATCTGGAAAAAACAGTTATAAATTAGTGAAAGTACAATAAAAAAATACACATTTTCATAAGTTTCATACTCACCGGGTCGTTTCCTTCGGGAACTTTTGTTGTCTTGGGGTGCTAGTGATCACCCGCCATCCGCCTGCACGTCGTTTGTCTGGATCCCCCCCCCCCCCCCCCCCCAGTTTTTTGGAAATCGCTAAGTTAGTCTGAAATATTTCGAAAAAATCACAAGTTTCGTTTTCATAGGTCGTTCTGTCATACTAACTTCAGTTTTCACCCCAGACTTTTGATTGTCTAGGGTGCCTAAGGTATCCCTCCGTCTAGTTGAGTAAAAACTAGGTCGGATTTCGCTAAATTTTCATCCTAACTTTCGGTCTAAGTCCGAAAAATCGTAAGTTCCGTATACAACTCTCATCTCCCATTACCCTTTCTCCCCCCCATCCTAGAATTTTTTAACTATTTTTCCCGTCATCCCCTCGCTCCCCCCCGTCGATTGACACCACCCTCGTCCGATTCTGACGATTTTTTTCGAAAAATTGTCAAACCGAGGTTACCTAAGCGGTGATATTTCATACAAAATATTCCTAACGTTCTTTAAGTAAAACATCGTTTTCTCGTAATTGTGTCTAGGCAGTCGCAATCTCGTTCTTGTTTTTGGTTTCATCCGGTCTGGTCGAGTATCGCATTTCCTAAAATCCATACCCCACCACAAATCACCCCCCCCATTTACTAAAAATCTGGAAAAAACAGTTATAAATTAGTGAAAGTACAATAAAAAAAATACACATTTTCATAAGTTTCATACTCACCGGGTCGTTTCCTTCGGGAACTTTTGTTGTCTTGGGGTGCTAGTGATCACCCGCCATCCGCCTGCACGTCGTTTGTCTGGATCCCCCCCCCCCCCCAGTTTTTTAGAAATCGCTAAGTTAGTCTGAAATATTTCAAAAAAATCCCAAGTTTCGTTTTCATAGGTCGTTCTGTCATACTGACTTCGGTTTTCACCCCAGACTTTTGATTGTCTAGGGTGCCTAAGGTATCCCTCCGTCTAGTTGAGTAAAAACTAGGTCGGATTTCGCTAAATTTTCATCCTAACTTTCGGTCTAAGTCCGAAAAATCGTTAGTTCCGTATACAACTCTCGTCTCCCATTACCCTTTCTCCCCCCCATCCTAGAATTTTTTAACTATTTTTCCCGTCATCCCCTCGCTCCCCCCCGTCGATTGACACCACCCTCGTCCGATTCTGACGATCTTTTTCGAAAAATTGTCAAACCGAGGTTACCTAAGCGGTGATATTTCATACAAAATATTCCTAACGTTCTTTAAGTAAAACATCGTTTTCTCGTAATTGTGTCTAGGCAGTCGCAATCTCGGTCTTGTTGTTGGTTTCATCCGGTCTGGTCGAGTATCGCATTTCCTAAAATCCATACCCACCACAAATCACCCCCCCCATTTACTAAAAATCTGGAAAAAACAGTTATAAATTAGTGAAAGTACAATAAAAAAAATACACATTTTCATAAGTTTCATACTCACCGGGTCGTTTCCTTCGGGAACTTTTGTTGTCTTGGGGTGCTAGTGATCACCCGCCATCCGCCTGCACGTCGTTTGTCTGGATCCCCCCCCCCCCAGTTTTTTAGAAATCGCTAAGTTAGTCTGAAATATTTCAAAAAAATCCCAAGTTTCGTTTTCATAGGTCGTTCTGTCATACTGACTTCGGTTTTCACCCCAGACTTTTGATTGTCTAGGGTGCCTAAGGTATCCCTCCGTCTAGTTGAGTAAAAACTAGGTCGGATTTCGCTAAATTTTCATCCTAACTTTCGGTCTAAGTCCGAAAAATCCTAAGTTCCGTATACAACTCTCGTCTCCCATTACCCTTTCTCCCCCCCAGCCTAGAATTTTTTAACTATTTTTCCCGTCATCCCCTCGCTCCCCCCCGTCGATTGACACCACCCTCGTCCGATTCTGACGATCTTTTTCGAAAAATTGTCAAACCGAGGTTACCTAAGCGGTGATATTTCATACAAAATATTCCTAACGTTCTTTAAGTAAAACATCGTTTTCTCGTAATTGTGTCCAAGCAGTCGCAATCTCGTTCTTGTTGTTGGTTTCATCCGGTCTGGTCGAGTATCGCATTTCCTAAAATCCATACCCCACCACAAATCACCCCCCCCCATTTACTAAAAATCTGGAAAAAACAGTTATAAATTAGTGAAAGTACAATAAAAAAAATACACATTTTCATAAGTTTCATACTCACCGGGTCGTTTCCTTCGGGAACTGTTGTTGTCTTGGGGTGCTAGTGATCACCCGCCATCCGCCTGCACGTCGTTTGTCTGGATCACCCCCCCCCCCCCCCCCCCAGTTTTTTAGAAATCGCTAAGTTAGTCTGAAATATTTCAAAAAAATCCCAAGTTTCGTTTTCATAGGTCGTCTGTCATACTGACTTCGGTTTTCACCCCAGACTTTTGATTGTCTAGGGTGCCTAAGGTATCCCTCCGTCTAGTTGAGTAAAAACTAGGTCGGATTTCGCTAAATTTTCATCCTAACTTTCGGTCTAAGTCCGAAAAATCGTAAGTTCCGTATACAACTCTCATCTCCCATTACCCTTTCTCCCCCCATCCTAGAATTTTTTAACTATTTTTCCCGTCATCCCCTCGCTCCCCCCCGTCGATTGACACCACCCTCGTCCGATTCTGACGATCTTTTTCGAAAAATTGTCAAACCGAGGTTACCTAAGCGGTGATATTTCATACAAAATATTCCTAACGTTCTTTAAGTAAAACATCGTTTTCTCGTAATTGTGTCCAAGCAGTCGCAATCTCGTTCTTGTTGTTGGTTTCATCCGGTCTGGTCGAGTATCGCATTTCCTAAAATCCATACCCCACCACAAATCACCCCCCCCATTTACTAAAAATCTGGAAAAAACAGTTATAAATTAGTGAAAATACAATAAAAAAAATACACATTTTCATAAGTTTCATACTCACCGGGTCGTTTCCTTCGGGAACTGTTGTTGTCTTGGGGTGCTAGTGATCACCCGCCATCCGCCTGCACGTCGTTTGTCTGGATCCCCCCCCCCCCCCAGTTTTTTGGAAATCGCTTAGTTAGTCTGAAATAATTCAAAAAAATCACAAGTTTCGTTTTCATAGGTCGTTCTGTCATACTAACTTCAGTTTTCACCCCAGACTTTTTATTGTCTAGGGTGCCTAAGGTATCCCTCCGTCTAGTTGAGTAAAAACTAGGTCGGATTTCGCTAAATTTTCATCCTAACTTTCGGTCTAAGTCCGAAAAATCCTAAGTTCCGTATACAACTCTCGTCTCCCATTACCCTTTCTCCCCCCATCCTAGAATTTTTTAACTATTTTTCCCGTCATCCCCTCGCTCCCCCCCGTCGATTGACACCACCCTCGTCCGATTCTGACGATCTTTTTCGAAAAATTGTCAAACCGAGGTTACCTAAGCGGTGATATTTCATACAAAATATTCCTAACGTTCTTTAAGTAAAACATCGTTTTCTCGTAATTGTGTCCAAGCAGTCGCAATCTCGTTCTTGTTGTTGGTTTCATCCGGTCTGGTCGAGTATCGCATTTCCTAAAATCCATACCCCACCACAAATCACCCCCCCGTGTACTAAAAATCTGGAAAAAACAGTTATAAATTAGTGAAAGTACAATAAAAAAAATACACATTTTCATAAGTTTCATACTCACCGGGTCGTTTCCTTCGGGAACTTTTGTTGTCTTGGGGTGCTAGTGATCACCCGCCATCCGCCTGCACGTCGTTTGTCTGGATCCCCCCCCCCCCCCCCAGTTTTTTAGAAATCGCTAAGTTAGTCTGAAATATTTCAAAAAAATCCCAAGTTTCGTTTTCATAGGTCGTTCTGTCATACTGACTTCGGTTTTCACCCCAGACTTTTGATTGTCTAGGGTGCCTAAGGTATCCCTCCGTCTAGTTGAGTAAAAACTAGGTCGGATTTCGCTAAATTTTCATCCTAACTTTCGGTCTAAGTCCGAAAAATCGTTAGTTCCGTATACAACTCTCGTCTCCCATTACCCTTTCTCCCCCCCATCCTAGAATTTTTTAACTATTTTTCCCGTCATCCCCTCGCTCCCCCCCGTCGATTGACACCACCCTCGTCCGATTCTGACGATCTTTTTCGAAAAATTGTCAAACCGAGGTTACCTAAGCGGTGATATTTCATACAAAATATTCCTAACGTTCTTTAAGTAAAACATCGTTTTCTCGTAATTGTGTCCAAGCAGTCGCAATCTCGTTCTTGTTGTTGGTTTCATCCGGTCTGGTCGAGTATCGCATTTCCTAAAATCCATACCCCACCACAAATCACCCCCCCGTTTACTAAAAATCTGGAAAAAACAGTTATAAATTAGTGAAAGTACAATAAAAAAAATACACATTTTCATAAGTTTCATACTCACCGGGTCGTTTCCTTCGGGAACTTTTGTTGTCTTGGGGTGCTAGTGATCACCCGCCATCCGCCTGCACGTCGTTTGTCTGGATCACCCCCCCCCCCCCCCCCCCCAGTTTTTTAGAAATCGCTAAGTTAGTCTGAAATATTTCAAAAAAATCCCAAGTTTCGTTTTCATAGGTCGTTCTGTCATACTGACTTCGGTTTTCACCCCAGACTTTTGATTGTCTAGGGTGCCTAAGGTATCCCTCCGTCTAGTTGAGTAAAAACTAGGTCGGATTTCGCTAAATTTTCATCCTAACTTTCGGTCTAAGTCCGAAAAATCGTTAGTTCCGTATACAACTCTCGTCTCCCATTACCCTTTCTCCCCCCCACCCTAGAATTTTTTAACTATTTTTCCCGTCATCCCCTCGCTCCCCCCCGTCGATTGACACCACCCTCGTCCGATTCTGACGATCTTTTTCGAAAAATTGTCAAACCGAGGTTACCTAAGCGGTGATATTTCATACAAAATATTCCTAACGTTCTTTAAGTAAAACATCGTTTTCTCGTAATTGTGTCCAAGCAGTCGCAATCTCGTTCTTGTTGTTGGTTTCATCCGGTCTAGTCGAGGATCCCATTTCCTAAAATCCATACCCCACCACAAATCACCCCCCCCGTTTACTAAAAATCTGGAAAAAACAGTTATAAATTAGTGAAAGTACAATAAAAAAAATACACATTTTCATAAGTTTCATACTCACCGGGTCGTTTCCTTCGGGAACGTTTGTTGTCTTGGGGTGCTAGTGATCACCCGCCATCCGCCTGCACGTCGTTTGTCTGGATCACCCCCCCCCCCCCCCAGTTTTTTAGAAATCGCTAAGTTAGTCTGAAATATTTCAAAAAAATCCCAAGTTTCGTTTTCATAGGTCGTTCTGTCATACTGACTTCGGTTTTCACCCCAGACTTTTGATTGTCTAGGGTGCCTAAGGTATCCCTCCGTCTAGTTGAGTAAAAACTAGGTCGGATTTCGCTAAATTTTCATCCTAACTTTCGGTCTAAGTCCGAAAAATCGTAAATTCCGTCTACAACTCTCATCTCCCATTACCCTTTCTCCCCCCATCCTAGAATTTTTTAACTATTTTTCCCGGCATCCCCTCGCTCCCCCCGTCGATTGACACCACCCTCGTCCGATTCTGACGATTTTTTTCGAAAAATTGTCAAACCGAGGTTACCTAAGCGCTGATATTTCATACAAAATATTCCTAACGTTCTTTAAGTAAAACATCGTTTTCTCGTAATTGTGTCTAGGCAGTCGCAATCTCGTTCTTGTTGTTGGTTTCATCCGGTCTGGTCGAGTATCGCATTTCCTAAAATCCATACCCCACCACAAATCACCCCCCCCATTTACTAAAAATCTGGAAAAAACAGTTATAAATTAGTGAAAATACAATAAAAAAAATACACATTTTCATAAGTTTCATGAAACTTTTGTTGTCTTGGGGTGCTAGTGATCACCCGCCATCCGCCTGCATGGATCACCCCCCCCCCCCAGTTTTTTAGAAAAAGTTAGTCTGAAATATTTAAAAAAAATACAAGTTTCGTTTTCATAGGTTTCATACTGACTTCGGTTTTCACCCCAGACTTTTGATTGTCTAGGGTGCCTAAGGTATTCCGTCTTGAGTAAAAACTAGGTCGGAACTAAATTTTCATCCTAACTTTCGGTCTAAGTCCGAAAAATCCTAAGTTCCGTATACAACTCTCGTCTCCCATTACCCTTTCTCCCCCCCATCCTAGAATTTTTTTTTACTATTTTTCCCGGCATCCCCTCGCTCCCCCCCGTCGATTGACACCACCCTCGTCCGATTCTGACGATTTTTTTCGAAAAATTGTCAAACCGAGGTTACCTAAGCGGTGGTGATATTTCATACAAAATATTCCTAACGTTCTTTAAGTAAAACATCGTTTTCTCGTAATTGTGTCCAAGCAGTCGCAATCTCGTTCTTGTTGTTGGTTTCATCCGGTCTAGTCGAGTATCCCAGTTCCTAAAATCCATACCCCACCACAAATCACCCCCCCCGTTTACTAAAAATCTGGAAAAAACAGTTATAAATTAGTGAAAGTACAATAAAAAAATACACATTTTCATAAGTTTCATACTCACCGGGTCGTTTCCTTCGGGAACTTTTGTTGTCTTGGGGTGCTAGTGATCACCCGCCATCCGCCTGCACGTCGTTTGTCTGGATCCCCCCCCCCCCAGTTTTTTGGAAATCGCTAAGTTAGTCTGAAATATTTCGAAAAAATCACAAGTTTCGTTTTCATAGGTCGTTCTGTCATACTAACTTCAGTTTTCACCCCAGACTTTTGATTGTCTAGGGTGCCTAAGGTATCCCTCCGTCTAGTTGAGTAAAAACTAGGTCGGATTTCGCTAAATTTTCATCCTAACTTTCGGTCTAAGTCCGAAAAATCGTAAGTTCCGTATACAACTCTCATCTCCCATTACCCTTTCTCCCCCCATCCTAGAATTTTTTAACTATTTTTCCCGTCATCCCCTCGATCCCCCCCGTCGATTGACACCACCCACGTCCGATTCTGACGATTTTTTTCGAAAAATTGTCAAAACGTTCCTGACAAAGTTTTAACGCGCACAGTACGAACGATATTATCTTTACCAGGATAAAGTTCATTAATAACACCCAGAGCCCAGCATAGTGGATGCGTATTATTATCTTTAAGTATAACAACCATACCCCGATGAACAGGTGTAGATGGTGTATTCCAGTTTTGTCTTTGCTGAAGGGAAGTGAGGTACTCTTGACTCCACCTCCGCCAGAAAGACTGCGTTATTTTATTCAGTAATTGATAGCGAGTAAGGCGATTATCAGCGTATTCAACATAATCCTCGGCGGGTAAAAAATTTTAAGGGCGTGACGTTTAAAAAATGGTTAGGAGTAAGTGCGGCTAAATCAGACGGATCAGAACTCAACACACAAAGCGGTCTACTATTTAGTAATCCTTCTATCTGCACTAATACGGTATTGAACTCCTCGTAGGAGAGTATATGTGTACCTATTACTTTATTCAAATGTGTTTTTACACAACGGACATTAATTTCACACAAACCATTAAAATTCGGACCATATGGCGGACTATGTTTGAACTGAATGCGTTGTTGTGAAAGTTGATCACCTATGTAATTTATATGAGTTTTAGAATGCAAAAGAGTGTAAATATTATCTAATTTACGCTTAGCGCCAATGAAATTGGTACCACCGTCACTATATATCATTGCGACAGGGCCTCTGCGTGATATAAAACGTTTAAACGCTGCTAAAAATAGATCTGAACTTAAATCTGTGACCAATTCTAAATGTAATGCCTTTGTCGTTAAACAAACGAACAAACAGATATATGCCTTTTGACTTTTGCGGCGTATATGCGTAATAAAAAATGGACCTGCGTAGTCCACTGCTGTGTGAACGAAAGCTTTCACCTCAGAAATGCGAAAAGCGGGAAGATCACCCATGGGGGCATAATTATTTTTAAGATTTATCTTAAAACATATATTACAGGCATGAACTCTCTGTCGAATTAGATTGCGATCGGATAATATCCAAAATTTTTGTCTAATTAAAGCGAGTAACAAAGCAGGACCAGTGTGTAAATTAGAGATGTGAAAATAATCAACAATAAGTTGAGTTAAGCGATCTTTATAAGGGAGGAGAATGGGGTATTTTTGATCACAATTCAGCTGTGATTGAGATAGCCTTCCTCCAACTCTAAGTATGTTATTGTCATCAATGAAGGCATTTAATTTTCTAAGCGGTTTATTATTACAAATATTATGTTTTTTAAGAGATAAAATATCTTGAGAAAAATGTTTATTTTGAATGAAGCGTATAATATATAATTCCGCGGTATCTAAATCTGTTCTATTTATAGTGCCTCGGGTGCATAAATGTTCCGTAAAACGTAATATATAAACAGTTGTACGTAAAATTTTCGAATAACTCGAATAGCGGTCAATCATAATTTGCATAGGATTATTATTTTCATTATTAATTATATTTGCTTTTAATGAAGTGGTTTTAGTCTCCGGTATACTTTCGTCAGAACATGAATTTAATTTAAATTGAGTTATATGCCAGTCTTTTAGTGGCAGGGAAATCCAAGGAAGGGCACAAAACCAGATTTTATTATTAAATAATTCCTTCGGCGTTACAGGGCGTGATATTATATCTGCGGGATTTTCTTTACCGTCAATGTGAAACCAATGGGAAGCGGCAATTTTTGAATTAATTTCAGTTATTCTATTCGCTACAAATGCATGAAACTTATAGGCGGGAGAATGAATCCATGTGAGTGTTACGGTTGCGTCTGAAAATGCGAATATCTTGTGTCTGTATGACAGCGTTTAGATAGTACCTCATGAACTGCGAAGAGGAGATTAGCGAGTAATAAGGCGGCGCAAAGTTCAAGGCGTGCGAGAGATATCTTTTTTATTGGAGCACCGCTAGATTTAGTAGAAAGGAGATGGCCAACACCTTCTTTTTGGACATCATTACTCACTCTGTTATAAACAACGGCGCCATAACAGGACTCACTAGCGTCTGCGAATCCGATAAGAGTTACATGTGAGTTGCGTGTTATACCTACATGACGAGGAATGTTGGATGAACAATCTGGACTGGGATGCACCTACCCCATCCTCCATATCTAATAAATGGTTGAAGTTTCAATCTGAACTTCTATTTTTGGATTTGGATATTTTTTTATGGGGTAGGTGCATCCCAGTCCAGATTGTTCATCCAACATTCCTGAACTAGAAGCTTTAAAAACGCGGTAATCGGCCTAGCAATCCCTGGATGATGATCCATGGATCGAATAAACGTGCGGTTACAGAGAGAATAGTGCGTTTGGTACATTGTGATGAATCTGTACTTATTTTATATTTAAAATTATCCTCTTTAGGATTCCATTGCATACCTATAATTTTTGTATTTGCGTTTGAGTCACAGTCAAATGTTACAAATTGCGGATTTTTATGCGAATTGTCTACTTTAGTCATAAATTCCTTACAGTTGAACACCCATTTGACTAATTTAAATCCACCCGAAGAAAACATATTAATCATCTCTTGATATGTTTTTTCGGCTGCATCTAGACCATCTAATGACGATACATAATCGTCCATATACATGTGGTTATCAGCCTCGTGGGCGGCGAGAGGATATTCAGTGCGACTATCCGAAGCCAGTTGTCTCACAACCCTCATGGCGAGAAAGGGAGAACTAGAGACTCCGAATGAGACTCTGTTAAATTGATAAGTTTGTATATTAGTTTCTGTATTGAATCTAAAAAGTATGCGTTGAAATGGTTGATGATCAAACGTGAGTTTAATACAGAAATACATTCGTTCTATGTCAGCCGTTACACCAATAGCAAACATGCGTAAATTCATCAACAAATCAAAAATATTAGTTTGTAAATTACAACCTGTATAAAGTATGTCGTTCAGTGATAAACCGGACGTGGTCTTACAACCAGCGTTGAGGACTATGCGTGTTTTTGATGTCTGTTTATCAGGGCGATAAACAGCTCTGTGCGGAATATAATAATGTTCAGAGTCGTATATAGGATTTTTTACTATACTTAAATACCCTTTATCGATATAATCTTGAATTGTGGAGTTATAATCTTTACGTAGATCGGGCTGTGAATCTAATTGTAAATACTGACGTTTTGCAATAGCGTATGAATTTCCTAATTTCGAAGGCGGTAATTTAAATGGTAAGTGAACGGTATATTGACCTTTATTATCTCGAGAATAAGTCGATTTAAAATTGTTTTCACAAATCTCGTCGTCTTTACTCATATGCGTTTTAGAGGGAACACTTTCTAACTCCCAGAAGCGTTGTGTAAGAGTATCAAGCGGAAGCGGGTCGGATTGACAGAAAAATAATTTGTCATTATTTGAAAGCGTACTATTCTGAGAAGGTGAGTCGCAGTCAGTCTTTCCCATGACTATATAACCGAGTGTAGTCTCTAAACCAATAACTGATGAAGTAGGTGATGTCACTTTATCACTACCAAGCAGTATAGGGAACAACTCATTGCCCACAAGACAGTCAACACTGCCAGGTGAGTAGAAATCATCATCAGCGAGCGGTAAAGATTGCAAGTGTTCTAATTGCGATACATCGACGCGAACATTAGGTAAATAATCAGTTATAACGTCTATGACTCGTGCAGTTATTGTATACGAACAGCGGGCGTCGTAGCGTGAGTGAATTTTAAACGTTGTGTACCCATAAGACGTACTCTCTGTTTTTCATATTCCCCTAATGGTAGATTTAGACGGTGTAATATTTAAGTTTAATCGATTACAACATGTTTTGGTAATAAAATTACTCATAGAACCCGTATCAAGAAATAAACGTACATTCGAACGCTTATTCTGATTGTATACGTGAACAGCAGCGGTAGGTAAAAGAATAGTCGTATTGTTTAACTTATTCTGCGCTCGTAGCCTGTGCGTTCGACGGAGTACTACGAGGGGCGGGCGTAGCCGATTGTACTATAGCGACGCGGCTTTGGTCGGGTTGCGGGGTGGGACGCGCTGTGCCATAGCGTGAACGTATGTTGGAATCTATATGCAAAAACGAGTGGTGTTTATAACCACATGTATAACACCGATTTATAGATTTATAGGCGTTTATATTATTAAAACCAAAGCAAATAGCACAAAAATTATTTTTATTAATAATATTAAATCGGTCGTGTACGGATTTATTAAAAAAAAAATCACATTTAAATAAAGCGTGAGGATTGGGCGAATTACAAAATGCGCATGAGAGTTGACGCGGCTGTATGCGAGCGAGTTCAAACGAGGGTGTGTTGACCTTTGGCCTATATATCTGTTGCGGTGGTGCGTTATAAGGTGATGCGTCCGTGTTTACAAGAAATGCGTTAGTGTGCGTTACTTTTTTATTATCTGACGAATAATTTGATTTATTCTGAATTTGCGATTTATAATTAGTAGAATTAGAGTGAGAATTGCGTAATGTTTGTATTTTACACTGTTCTTTTACAAATTGCGTTAAATCTGAAAAGTTAGGTATATTTTTATCTTTATAAGTTTGTTCGAATAAGTTTACAATATTTTTATCAAGTTTGGTAAGAGCGATATGTAAAAACAGATAGATAAATTGTCTATTTTCAACTGCCTAAGCGCAGATTCAGCTGAACAGAACTGCTCAATAAAAGTATCCAGAGTTTGATTACTTTTAAATTGTAACATCTGATCGACGTATTGTGATGCTTGTATGCGTACATCCTGATATTTTTCTACTAATGCGTTCCATAATAGCGAGTAATTATCGGCGGTGGGTTGAATACCTGAACAGACATTAAGAGCTTTACCAGCCAAACAACCAATCAAGTACTGAACTTTTTCGGCATCATGTAAATTTTTATTATCGTGAATTAATGTTTTAAAGTTTTCGTAGAAGCTAATCCACTTACTCAGATTCAAACCGTCGTACTTTAAAAGGTTTAGAGGGGGCAACTTTCGATTTAATAAATCTAATTCTTTATTATCCTGTCTAAGATTTTTTATAGAATTTTCCACTTGTTTAATATGACAATATAACTCATCGAATGACGAAAGCGGCGTGTAGTTCGGTATTGCCGTCTTGTCTATAATTAAGCGAGCCTCCAGTAACGAATCTAAAGTTTCTATAAAATCTGAACGAAGCTTGTCTAACGAATGAAGGCGAGTTAAAAATTGCAACTTATAATTTTCATTGGAAACCTTTAGACTGAGATCATAAATATGTTGAATGATGCTAAACAAAGAATTTTTCTTTGCTTCAAGAAGCGTTACGTGGTGATCCTCATCTTTACTAATACTTGCAACTGCGTCTTTAAATTTCGACATTGTTAAAGTAATTAAAGTGATAAATAAGTATTATAGATAGGAGTAAAATTGCGAATTAAATATTATAAAAAAAAGGCGTGCGGCGCGTGGGTGCGAAACAAAATGGCGATCGTGTGAAATGCGCAATAGAAAAATTTACCGTTATAAGTTAAATGCAGTTGCGTTATAAATTATTTGAAAATAAAGTAAATAGCGATAATGAATGAATGATGAAGTAGATAGAAAGGGAATCGGGACGAAGGACCAGGACTTGGAGTGAATAGGTAGAAAGGACAAAGGAGCTCACCGGTGAATTCTTTCTTCGACTTCTCCCGATGATTCTCGGCGCTGGTTCTCTTTTCTATTCACTAAGACTAATATTTTTATAATGTTTTTCTTAAAACTTCTTGATCAACAGACACAACACATTACGGATTTATTCTCACTATATGCGTTTTATTGTATAATAGTTTTGTACAGGCGGATAGAAATTGAGCAGCGTTAGCGATGGCGGCCGGCGGTGAACTTGAACTTGAATTGACTGGGCGGAAGTCGTCTTTCTATTTCTTCTTGTCCTTTGACATGTTACATGGTTTCAGGAAGTAGGACAAGGAAGGACATACATGGGATGAGTATGCGTGAGTGAGACAGATATGCAAATTAAAACGCGCGCTTATGTTTCTATTATATTGGTAGTTAAAAATGAATGAACGAGATGCGCGGCTGCGTGTGAGTGAAATAGAGTATTGGTCGAACTATCGCTGCGTAAGGAAAGTATAAGTAAAATGAAATAATGTTACGTTTCGGCGTAAACAATATCTAAAATCGGTATCTGGCTAAAATAAATAGACTTGTACGCCGTTTGGTAGGCTTTTACATTATTTTTATTGTAAAACTAATTTTATTTTTTATTTCTTAACTCGAGAAGTTTTGTTTTGCTTAGATGTTTTTTTATTTCGTTAGTTGCTGAAGTAACAGGTACAGGTAAATAATACTTATTTATGCATTTACCTTTCATTAGACGTTAAGAAGAATTTTAAAATGTTGATAACTGTTTATCTGGAACAGGGGTGAGTAACCTTTTTCATCAACGGGCCAATTTAAATTTTAAATATTTTGACGGGTCGCACCTAAAGTAACACTTATTAATAATAATTGACAAAATTTTATTTGTAATAAATACATGATATTGAGACAAAAAACCCTCAATATTGTTGGGTATCCGGCCTTTTTACAAATTTGTCCCGCCAAACTGGTTGGTCTGTCCGGATTTTTGGATTGGCGATGTGACAACCCTACACCAAAAGAAAAAATCGACTGACTCATTATAACAAAGTAAAATCATTGAGTCGTCTATGAATGTATACAAAAATTAAATATTGCTGTAACTTAATTCTTTTACTATTTCAAGTAATATAATCATTTAGTTACCCTTTTTACATTTTTTACACTATTTTATGTACTTATACGAATAAATGTTATACGTACTAATACTAATAATCAAAAAACTTATTGATTGTCAATAATTTCACAAAAATATTATTTAATTAATCATTGTTGTCTGTCCGACTATATGTTGGAGTATCACATAAAAATTTGTGACATATTTTCAACTTTATTTTCCCCGATAAGTACTTTTTATCTGTAGTAAGTCTAGGTGAGTCTTTGTGGCTATGGAAAGCAAAACAAAGTAATGATGAAATATTTGGCTTCGATTATACTATACAGGCTGTCCCAGAACTCAATGTCAAGCAGTGAGAGAATTGATTGTAACCATCATGAGAAAAATCAGAAAAAATCTCTCCCCTTGCAATTTGAAAATAATAGGCATTTAAGTAAAACCTGGAAATTTGGTCAAACTATAACCATTATTTGGTCATTGTGGTTAATTTTTATTATTTTTGTTCATTTAAACTTTCGAACCATAAAGACAAATAACATTTCTAGAATCACATTAAAAAATAATGACACAATTGCCCCAAGTTTTCTAGAACTAAGACTATTTGTTAAACTATGTTTAAAATTTTCATAAATTGTCGAGTTTGAGAGGCCCTCTTTTAAAAAAATGTACTAAAGTGCCTTGGCAAGTGCCATTAAAAGTTCGGACATTTAATCAGGATTGTAAATGTATAATACTTGTTAGTTTCATACTAAAAAAAACGAGAAAAAAACCTCAAGTAACCCGATTTTTGCTAACCCATTTTACTCCGTTCAAATGTTTCTTATTCACACAAGCTTATAGTAGTAGGTTCTTAATTTTACGGCAAAATGATGAGAGAAATGGGTAGTGGACATGTTGTCGTGAGCGAGCGAGACAGATGTGCCACGCAGTGAGACGGAGATGCGTCGTTTAAACGCGCGCGAATGAAACAGATACAGTCGCCATACCAAGCAAATGGCTACGCTACCAGTCTGACACCAGTTAGTACATTTTGCTCATTCTGTTTCAGCTTCAGCTCATCCTACTGCGCGTCTTTCCGTATTCGCTATTGTTGGCTTCTCTTTTTGGACTTGGATTTTTGTGAATTGAACTTGTTGATTCCATACCGACAACTTTGGGTTGTCTCTTTTGGAATTGGACTTTTGTGTTGGTATCCTTGTTATTTACTTCACAAAAAATTGCGAACAAGCATCTCATTTATGAGGAATGCAGATGCAATGCAATTGCCGCCGCTAAGTTTTATCGTGAAAGATATCCAAATTTAGAGCACTATCCAGATCACCGCGTTTTTTTGCTTATGTGTACCGGCCAAACTCACGGAGGGCGGCCATTTCCCGAATCAAATACGGGTTGGAGGTAGAACTCGCTTTCCTTACGAAGAAGAAGTGTTGCAAAAGGTCGCAGATGACCAAAGTATTTTCGTTTATGTAATAAGAAAGAACGGGAATAGCACAGCACATCGTATTTTACAAAGACCCGAAATGCATCCGTTTCACTTACAACGAGTTCAAAGTTTTCGTCCTCAAGATTATCCTTATTTAAATAACCTAAACTAGTTTAAGAGACTAGGCTAAGATTTTTCTTTATTTTAATTATTTTACTTACTTTTGCTGACTTTGGTAAAAGTGGCGTCATATCTGTCTCGCTCACTCATGGCAAATATGTTCACTATCCATCTCTTTTATTATTTTGCCGTAAAATTAAGAAAAAATTAAAATTAAAATAATAAAAAGTATTATATTAATTTATTAAAACGTATGTATTAATACGTGAAGTAAAAACTTTGTATCCTTTTTACGAAAAACAGCGCAGACGGATGAATATGAAATTCGCGGTTTTCATTTTTGAGGTTTGCAAAATAGTCATATTTTTTTATTTAAATTATGCATAAAAATATAAATAATCATGTTCAAACATATAATCATTAAATAATTTTATTTGCATGAAGTTAATAGATCTTTTATGATTAGAATGTAATTCTTCACGTCCTTTTTCATGTAATTAAAACTTAACATTTATTATAATAGCTATATACTACTGTAAAAGTTTTACTATATTATCATAAAGTGTATTTAATCGTACATCAAGTTTGAATAAAATTTATTTATTTTAATAACTGTTATTTCATATCGATATTACTCCTTATTACATCAGCTACCTGCCAAAAAAAGTCCTGTCATTGTCATGTCCAAAAATCGGTCCAGCCATTACAGAGATTAGCCGGAACGAACAGACTGACAGACAGACAGACAGTTATTTTGGTATATGTACCGTTTATATATTCATATGGATGTAGTAAAAACGGTTATTTTAATAATACAAACAGACACTCCAATTATATTTATATGTATAGATTTGATACAGTAACCCTAAACTTAGCAATACTTATATGTAAGTTTATATTTATTTACTTGATACGCGTAGTGGACATTATTTTTTTATATTTTAGAAAGTATATTTTTAAAAATGTATAAGTAATTTAACATTTTATGGAGTAAGGTACGTAAAGGTATGTTATGATAATATCGATATGAAATAACAGTCATTAAAATAAATAAATTTTATTCAAACTTGATGTACGATTAAATACACTTTATGATAATATAGTAAAACTTTTACAGTAGCAAATAATTATTATAATAAATGTTAAGTTTTAATTACATGAAAAAGGACGTGAAGAATTACATTCTAATCATAAAAGATCTATTAACTTCATGCAAATAAAATTATTTAATAATTATAAGTTTGAACATGATTATTTATATTTTTATGCATAATTTAAATAAAAAAATATGACTATTCTGCAAACCTCAAAAATGAAAACCGCGAAATTTCATATTCATCCGTCTGCGCTGTTTTTCGTAAAAAGGATACAAAGTTTTTACTCCACGTATTAATACATACGTTTTAATAAATTAATATAATACTTTTTATTATTTTAATTTTAATTTTTTCTTAATTTTACGGCAAAATAATAAAGAGATGGATAGTGAACATATTTGCCATGAGTGAGCGAGACAGATAGTGATGCCACTTTTACTAAAGTCAACAAAAGTAAGTAAAATAATGAAAAATCTTAACCTAGTTTAGTTTAAGTTTATTTCAATAAAATATGACGGTAGTGAAATAACATTTTTTATTACAATAAATGTTAAAATTGTTAATATCACCCACAATACCCGCCATGTGTGGCGCATTTTTAAAAATTGTGTAAGTTTATGTAACTATCTTTTTTAAATGTAGATTCATCTGACCAGAGAGATTTTTTTGGATGAATTGGGGATCTTCATTATGCGTCAGTACCATTATTCTACAAAATGAAATTCTTTCAGGATAATTTATGGGTACGCATATTTTTGTAAAGTATAGTGTGTAGGCATTGTAGTGTATGAGGAAACACTAGCAGTTTATTATCTATCGTCTCGAGCCGAGCGTACACGGGCCGTCGTGCGCAAGAGGGGAGGGATTCCCTGCGCAATCGCCGCGGAGTAAAGACGTGGAACTGTGGCTAACGAGCCGATATTATGTCGATAACAACTTATATACCAGGAGATATAGAGAAGAAGACATAAATAACAAATAAGTGAACACTATATGTGGCGACGAGGCAAAATCGGTACAAATAAAGATAAGTACAAAATCATTTAATAAGATATACATAGAATAGAATAGAATATAAGATCAAACGAACTTCTTGAAGTGAAGTTCGATCGATATTATATGAGTTGCTGCATTCGATGGTATTATTATTTACTATGTAGTCTCTTTAATCCTACATGGTAGCATCGCACAATTTAAAAAGTTTCTAATTTGACTATTGACAGCACAATAAAGTCGTTACGTATTTCGTGACTGCTTTAAAAGTTTCCCCTTCCAAAGGCTACCTCGCTAGCTAGTTTCGACTGTGGACCTCATTCTTTTTAGAGTACCTTATTCTGGCAAAACTTATAGGGATACAGTAATCTATTAGTGCATAAGGAGGGGTGGGAATTTTATATCATCGAATGAAGCAACTCATATATGTCGGAGTAGGAAAGCAGGAAGACTTTTTAAAAAGCCGCAGAACCGTTGACCTATAATAGGATCATCGGTTCTACTAGTGGTAGTAGTTTGACATTACATTAAAATAATAAAAGAACAAGCGAAATTAGATTAGTTTATTATTATAATAATAATCTCTAAATATGATTATAGTCTATCTTTCATTTTATTTTATAACACAATACTTTTCTAATGTGATTATAATTACAAATTGATTCTACTAAAGTAACAAGAGTTTTCAACTTACTTCCACGCCGCTCGAGCACCGAACACAGAATGAATCTTATTCACAAGACCAGCCATGTGGTCAAATCGTGTTCCCTCCAACTTGAACGCGCGCTCAAGTCGGAAGGTGTCGATCGCCACAGTGCCGGAAGTAAAATACTATTTTTGCCTAAGGCTTATAATTAAACAATAATAAAGCGGCATAATTACTTAAATTACCGTCTAGTTATTCTAATAATATTAGCAATTAAATAAAGCCATAAACTTGTAATATTAATAAATTTGACTTACACTATTAACCGAATCATCCGGATGTTTTTCATGTTGATTTTAGTTAACAACTTAAATGCAAAATAATTGAACGTTACATTATTGTTAAAAATAACTTTTTGGTATTTAAATTTAAATCAAGATGATTGCATTATTTTCTTTTTAAAATGGTTACAAGATTTTATCAAAGTTTTAATTATTGTGAAGGAAGGAAATCCGCACGCAAATGGCGGACGTTACGCAACATCCGACATTCGCTCGACATAGATAAATTTATTTACAATTCACATAACAATTGCTTAATTCATAATAAATTTTAATATTTAATTTAGTTTTTACTATATTTAGTAATTTTAAATAACAAACATAAGTTATTAAAAAGGACTGATAATGACGCCATCTAGCGGCATTAATTGAAGCGATTATGCGTTGATATTAAGCCGCATGGTAGCTCCATCTATCGTCCTTATATTAAAGATGTAATGAATGTGATTCAGTTTCTATTAATGTTGATAATCAATATGGTAAATCAACAGCAGATGCGTCATTCATCTCCTTATTTTTAATTTGTGGGTTATAATGTAGCTGCGGCGACATATAATATCAATCGAACTTCACTTCAAGAAGTTCGTTTGATCTTATATTATATTTCGTTGCTTCATTTCTCAGATATTATTATTTACTATGTAGATGTTGAGAGTTTAAGCACGAAGTTTTGCTAAATAATACACAATGTTCATCCTTAAACAAAATATAATTATATTTCAAACAAAATATACATTATAAATAATTTCATATAATCATACATTTAATTTTTATTCAATCATAAAATCTAAAATATATATATTTACGCCGTTCTTACAGGCAATATTGCATTTGCAAAATTGCTTACATGGCCTATAGGACGATTATAAAATTTTGCAAATGCTTGAGACTGGGGTGTCCAGCCGGCCGTCCTGCGTATCGTGTCCAGAGAGAGACCTGCTGCTCGGGCCGCGGATGTGGCGGCGTGACGTGTGCTATGTGCACTGAAAGTCGTTACGACTACCCCACTCTAACGCATTATGTCCTTGATCCAGCGACTTATTGACTGCGCTGAAGCTGCTTTATGAGGTCGCTTGATTGTCAATATAAGGGAATCAACATTCTCGGGCCTAATCTGATTTGTAAGGAATAAATAATCATTTAAAGTTTGAGCGGGACATATACTACGACGGTCAACAAAATAAGGCAGTAATAGTATGGGTCGTTCTCTACCTGCAGCAGATGTTTTGATGATGTCTGGAATACGAATTTCTATTTGATTGTCCTCTATTTTTATATTACTGATTTTAATTAGCGATAGTGTCTGTACACGATGCGCTGTACATAACTACGTACAAGCAAGAAGACGAAACTTGTTTCATGTTCCATGGAGAAGAACAGAGCTGGCCAAACAGGCTCCTATTTCTCTGGCATTGAGTCTACTCAACGGTGTAGTTAGTCGCTTTCCAGATCTAGACATATTTACTTGTAATTTGCTGGAGTTTCGTAGGATGGCAGTGGATTATTTAGGTAGTATGTTAAATGGAGATTAGGTATTATTATTATTATTATTGTTTTTTTTTTTCTCTTTTGTTTTTCTTGTGTAATTACTGTTTATAATTGTGTGTATTTGTATATTATCTTCCTAAGTGGGCATATTGGGAGACTGTAAAGCTTACTTAGTACGATATAAATAAATAAATAAATAAATAAATAAATAAATAAATAAATAAATAAATAAATAAATAAATAAATAAATAAATAAATAAATAAATAAATAAATA
>NW_026712892.1:37500-190764 GCF_030625045.1 Achroia grisella
AATAAGGGAAACCAAGGCTGATAAGGCCAGTATGGAAATACTAATATACCTGTGGCTTTATCGTCAACGACCTTTTGTAAACATTTCAAAATTAATGAGAAAGGTGGAAATGCATAAAAATGGTAATTGCTCCATATGAGAGTGAAGGCGTCTATAGCCATAGCGTCCGGGTCTCGTTTCCATGAAACATAACGTTCACATTTGGTATTAGTGCGAGAAGCAAATAGATCTATATTTGGTTGTCCAAAACTATGCACTAAATTGTTAAAAACCGAGATAGGTAATTCCCATTCAATATCTGGGTTATGTTTTCTGGATTCTTCATCGGCTTCAATATTTTCTTTAGTATTAATATAAGAAGCGAACAGCCATATACTCCGCCTCTCGCACCATTGCCAAATCGTTTTAGTTAATTCGTTCAAATGTGGGAATTGAATTCCACCCATACGATTAATATAACGTAATATTATGTTATCTGTGATATAACTAATAGCTGTTGTGTTATCGATACGTAATAATATAGTACACTGATATTTATTATATGCAAAACATTTTAATCCCATAAATACTGCAAGTAATTCCAAATAATTTATATGAAATTTAGATTCACTACGTTTCCATCTACCATTAGCGCGTTTTCCTTCACAAAATACACCGGTTCGTGATGCGTCTGTAAATATCTCCAAATGAAAATAATTATTTTTTAGAGGGGACGCGGTAGAAAATATATTTTGTTTCCACCATTCTAAATCGCCTATGATATCTTTCGTGAGTTTAATTTTCACATCATAATTGTTATATTTTTGAAGTGCCAAATACTTTAATCTTTCAAAAGATTTAGTATATAACCATCCATATTTAACTGCGGGACAAGCGGAAGTTAGAGTTCCAATAAATTGAGCAAATTGTCTAATAGTGCAGGATGGTAATCGTAAATATTTATTTACCATTTGTACTATATTATTTCGTTTTTCGATTGGTAAAGACATAGATAAATTTACCGTATCAAATACGAAGCCCAAAAACTTACATTTTTGTTGCGGTATTAAGTTACTTTCATCGAAATTTATTATAAAACCCAAACATTGAAGAAGTTTAAGAGTTTCGTTCACATTTTCAACACATTTTTCGTAAGTATTACCAATGCACAGACAATCGTCAAGGTATATCACAGAAATAAAACCGCGAAGTCTCAAGTACCCTACAACTTCCCGCATAATTTTGGTAAACGTTCTCGGCGCAACAGATAGACCACACGGCATACCCACAAATTCATACATATGCGTTATAGAATTTTTATCCACGAACTGAAACCGCAAGTATTTACGATGATCTTTCGCTATAGGTACAAGTAAATATGATTCTTTTAAATCAATGGAGGCTAAAAATGAATTTTTTGTAATTAAACGAGAAGCAGTTCTATAATCTTCCATTTTAAAATGGGTTTGTTGTAAAAATCTATTAAAAGATTTTAAGTTAAATTTAAATATTTTGTCGCCGTTTGGTTTTGGCGTCAAAAATGTTTTTGAAAGAAATTGTTTCTGGGAGTGGATACATGGTGTTATTGCACCTAGTTTTAATAATTTATTAATAGCTACTTGCATGTCATGCGTTTCGTTAGAAGAAAGGTGACGGTGGTCTTAAAACCTGTCTAACTGGTTTACAAAATGGTAAATATATTCCTTCATGGATCCACTTTAGAACAACAAGATTATTTGTAATCTTAACCCAGCAATTATAAAAATAGTGAAGTCTGCCTGCGTGTACCTGTATTAACGGCGTGTTGTGACACGTTGTCTCGTCAATGTCGTTCGTCTCGATGTTTGTGGAGCTGGAGCAGGTGCTGGAATTATGGATCTGCGTCCCGTTGTTGATGGAAGTCTCTGTCCTCCTCGCCCCCCCTGTTCGACGGATAGCGAGAAGGGCTTTGCCAGTTTCCCGGAAATCGCAAGCGTATCGTTGATTGACTATTGTGGCTAGTAGACGCTTTCGGATGATCCCCATGCTTCTTAATTTGAAGACCTTGTCTTTTCCTTTGTTTTTGCAGCTTTAATTTTTTCCGACTAATTCTCTCCGAATAATGTTTCATCTCTGTCCTCCTTTTCTATAATATTGACAAAGGTCTTATCTAAACTACCACATAATAATTTCGTTCTTGTTTCTGTCTCGGTGAAGTGCAAATAGGATAAAATACGGCAACTATCTGATAATATTTTTATTGCTTTAACTTTATCATCTGATTTCAGTAAAACTGTCATAGCTTTATTAATTGCAGTAATGCCTAGGCCCAGCTGCTGTTGTTTTATTTCCAGTTTTTTGTCTCTACCCCGGTTAGATTCCGCAACTGCCGCTGAAATTTCCAGATTTAATATCTGCTCTTAATAATTTGCAGTTTTCGGGTATTAAATATTCTTTAGTTAAGGTATCCTTAATCTCTTTGGTCAGACCTTTGCGTAATATAGGCAGCCATCTTTGTGCTAAGTCTTGGTGAATTTTTTCCCCATATTTTGGTTTTTCAACACCAGGATCACCCAAGGCGCTTAAAAACTCAGCGTCCAGCGTCTCTTCTTCCATCTGCTCTTGCTGCACTTGTGGGTCTTCATGTGGTATTATTTCGGATTGCTGCCCTTGTGGTACCTGATGCTTAATACATTCAGGTTGTTGCACCTCCTGGACTACAGATTGCAGTCGTAAATCGTCTTCAGTTTGCCACGACGCCGTAGCTACAGAATCGTTCTGCTCGCCATCTAAAATAAAATTTCAGTATTATAAATTTCATCCTCCGTGCCGACATAGTAGTTAGCATCCGGGAAAAAATACAAGCCTTTGTGTTAGTACTACTAACATCCTGGCATGTGGCGTACTGATAACTTACCGTATATGAATTCTTCGTCGGAGGCTTCCGAGTAAGTCGCCACGTGTCTTCGATTTTTCGACTCTAATTTTTTAATTTTATTTTGGTAGTGTACAATTTTTTCTTCAGCACTCCGTTTTTTCGGCATATCGCTCTGGAACGTGTGATTGCTACCACGCACGAAAAAAGAATGAGGTCTGCAGTCGAAACTAGCTATCGAGGTAGCCTTTGGAAGGGGAAACTTTTAAAGCAGTCACGTGATACGTAACGACTTTATTGTGCTGTCAATAGTCAAATTAGAAACTTTTTAAATTGTGCGATGCTACCATGTAGGATTAAAGAGACTACATAGTAAATAATAATATCTGAGAAATGAAGCAACGAAATATAATAGAAAATCATTTATTCAAATAAACTTACATTGAAGCACTTTTGAATAGTAATTACATTTTTTAATCTACCGCTCGTTCGGAAAGCTGTCTCATCACAAGACGAACGAGCAAGAAACTTGCGTGTTGCTCTTTTAAATAATTTTATTATTACTTTACATTTTTAAGTTTAAGTGTGTGAATACAAACCACTAATTAGCACTAATTCAATTAAATACTCAAATAGAAAAAATATTGAATATATAACCAACTGGTTAAACAATTAATAAGAGGAAATCAGTCATAGTGATTAGAGCAGACCAGTCCCTACAAGCAGCACCCGTTCACGAGTATGACGGATGAGCCAGCCATCACTGCGCTCGACCATATTTTAGGGAGCTCAATGACCCGGCCCACCACGCCGCCACAAGTCTGGACATTTTAGTGAGCATGACTACTCAAAACACTAGACTACGTCAAAGCTACTTACAATTGCCATCTGATAGTTATAGTATTCACATTTTACATAAGAATACATGCGGCAATCAATACAAAAACCGCTACGCTTTCATATTTCTAAAATCAATCAATTAAATCAAGAAAGCAATGAGAAAATTAAATTATAACGTTGTATGCTAATAAACTAATTATTTACTTGATATGTTGTCATCTATGAATTCGTCTATCCTGTAATAGGCTTTCTTACATAAAAATTGTTTAATATAAGATTTGAATTGCCTCTCTGTCAGATTTAATGCAGATTCTGGCAGTTTATTATAAAATCTTACGCAATTACCATAGAATGAGTTACTGATTTTGTGCAGACGGCATTTAGGTAAAATTAGCTTATTTATATTGCGTAAGTTTCTACTTGTACAGTCTTTGAGTTTTTTAAAACTCTCTAAGTTCTTCCGTGTATACATGATATTTTCATAAATGTATTGTGAAGTAACGGTGAGGATATTTGATTCTTTAAAGCATTGACGTAATGACTCTCTTGAACCTATACCATAAATAGAACGTATGGCTCTCTTTTGTAAAATAAATATAGTATTTATATCGGCTGCTTTACCCCACAGCAGTATGCCATAAGACATTATGCTATGGAAATAACTAAAATATACAAGTTTAGCCGTCGCCACGTCTGTTAATTGCCTAATTCTTCTAATTGCATATGCAGCAGAACTGAGTCTACTGGCCAATTTTGAAATATGGGGCCCCCATTGTAATTTCGAGTCCACTGTTATACCTAAAAAAACTGTATCATTAACAAAATTTACTATTTCGTCATTAAGCAATAACTGTTGTAACAGTCATATAACGAGTATATTGACTGTTACATAGGAGATACTATCGAATGTAAGAATTCTTGGTGAAATGTGTATTAGTAGATAAGTTAGTACTTATTTATTATTATTATTATTTCATTTATTTCAGATATTGATCCATCCATATTATGTTAGTAAATAACTTATTACTTAACTATGTTAGTAATTTACAATTTCATATATTTATGTCTCTGTCCACGTCCAGAGGCCCTGGGTCCGCAGCAATGCAGCGATATCCAGTGCCCCTGAAGCGGACAGTCCGACATATTGGATATGGTGTTTAGGAGGCTGTTTGCGCTCCCCCGAATTCTACACATCAGTGATGCAGTTCTATTTCGCATTATGGCTTCAAAACCATCTATCCGCGCTGCTGCAAACATCTCTGATGCGCTACAAAATCGAGGGAGCCCAAACAACATCCTAAACCCATTATTATATTGTACGCGAAGAGCGTTGTATGCCCGCTGCGTGTACCTAAACCACAGGCTGCACGTGTAAAACGACTGACAATACGCTTTAAACAACGTTGTCTTCACGTCGTTATTACACCGTGCAAACCTACGGGCCAGCACATTACATCGGATCGACAACGCTCTTCGCTCCCTCTCTATATCAGAATCATCACTTAAAATTAACTTATGTTTACCTTAATTTTTTATGTATGACACTTACAATAAACAAGGTTATAACGACAAACTGGTTTTCGTTTATTTTCTCCTAAGCATTCAATCATATAAATACTGCTCGTCTGCTAACTTTCATTGTCTTCTTGGATATAACGTATTAAGTATTTGTAAATTCTAAATTTTGTTAACAACTTATATTGTTTTCATAGGGCTCTCAGCCCTTGGAGAAAGAAAAGTGGGTTGAGTTTATGCAGAATTAACCACGATATAACATCATGAGGGCCTAGCTTATCTAGGCCCTCATGATGTTATATCGTGCAGCAGCAGTGTCAAATATCAATTTTAGAAAATAAATTTAGAACTTTACGGGGACTGTTGAATTATTGAAGTGCATAGTCAAGCGATGCCCATTTAAAATAATAAATTAATAGTTTTATGGGAAACATATGACGCAAGAGGTAATGGTACAACGAAGTAAGGTTTACTTAGGATAATGAATTGCCTTTTCTGGGAATAGTATGTCGTACAAGTAACAGAAGAGATTTTAAACACAAAGATAATGAATTGCCCTTTCCGGGAATAGTATAACGTAGAAGTAACAAAAGAGATTTTGGAGACAAAGAAAAAGGGGATGCTAAGATTGAGAGAACAATATCACATGTGGCACAAGAAACGAACGGGTATAAAAGGGAAAGCGGAGACAAGGAACTCGTGGACTGGCGGGGCAAATAAGGGACGTAGAGGGGAGGAATGGCGAGTGAATAAAACAAGAAACGGGAGAGATGACGGGGCTTTTTTTTTTGGAGAGAGTGGGTCAGGTTAAAGTCGGGAGACGGAGGAACCTGAGAATTAGTGGAACAGGACTCCGCGAGTGGTGAAAATTGTTTTGACCTCTCTTATTTATTTATAACTTAAGTTTAACTAACTGTGAGTGATTATTAAAGCGCGCGAAAAGTATAGGGTCGGGTAGGAAATTACCTATGTGATCACGCTGCCACCAGTTCACGAGTATGTAACTACATACTCGTGAACTGGTTAGACCACTCTACCGCTTTGATTAGATAAAATTCTCAAAGGTCCGCATCTTAATTTGGTTATAAGCTACAATTTAAATATACTGTGTATCGGTCACGTCGGGAGGAGAATAAGCGAATGCTAGTCCGTGGTCACGGGGAACTCCTTGTGGTTGGATGAGGAGAGTTCTACGATGTATGGGTGACAGACTCCACAGAAAAGATCGTATGAAACTTTAATTATTATTTAAATTTAATCTAATATTATTTTAGCCATAAGGTAGATAATTTGGATACACAAAGGAGGGGAGCGCGGTGATATCAATAATTGTATTATAAATATGGTAATATCTATGGTACATAAGGTTGGGTTCCATTCATGTATATAGGTGACAATGACAAACAAGCTTAATTCATCAAATTTCAACTTTTGTCAACGACTGCTGTAACTAGAATGGATTCTAAGTACTGAATAAAGTATTAATTATTATAATATGCTCAGTGTAATCAACAAACTACTGGACCGATATTTAAGGAGGAGCGACTGAAATGATGATGATATTTTATTTATTCTGATATAAAACTACACTATTAAATATAATTTAATAGATTTTGTTATTGATTTACTAAATGTGCTCCTGTCCATATGATTAATGTTTAATTATTAAGTACGGCTTAATAACTAATAAATAATTATAATATAATCATTCATTTATATTAAGGGAAATCTTCTCAGGTAATCATATAAAACTGTTAGGGGGTCAGCCCCCTAAGAGTTTTATATGATTACTTTAATAGTTTTGAAGGATAATGGGAGCTTTCCTTTCTTTTCTCGAATGCATGTTTGTACACATCCACAAGGTGGAAGTTACAAATAAACTATTATATATTTTCAAACCGAAATACAGCAATTTCCAAAAGTATGTATTGTATGTTTGTATAGTTTTACAAGGTAAAACTTGCAATTATAAGAATAATGTTGATGTTTGTACATTTCCACAAGGTGGAGATTGCAAATAATGAATAAGTAAATAGTATATTTTTCACAAGGTGGAAAATATATAAAAATGGAATATTTAAAAGAACCACGTCCTTAATTTGAACATATTGACTGAGCATATTGAAGATAATCACCGGAGTAATAATATTAATTAGTAAGGGATAACATTGACTATCTCTTTATGGAACGAGTTGTGAATATATCCTTTCTGGGACTATCAATTTGAATTCTTAACTAATTGGGTTTTCAAGAATAATACAATCATACGAATGTGATACATATTATAAAACGAATTGTAGTTAAACTATAGAATTATTCAAATACTAGATCGCGTATTTTTGTTAACCTCATAATGATTCGAGCATAGATAATTAAATATTTTGTGGTGTGAATATAATATCAGATGAATATTCCAATATTATATATTTTATTTCTTCTATATAATCATAAATCAACATTACAACAATAACAAGATTTGTATGGACGTAAAGTAGTTGCTCGAATTTGATGTGGGAATAGCAAGTTCTCTGACCAGCATAGGGCGGTATGTCAGCGCCGATCGGGCCTTAGGGTACATGGTCACAGCCGTACTTAACTGTGGATGGCAGAAAGCCTGTTAACTAGGTTAAATATAATATTTTCGGATGTTCTCCATGGTTATGTTCACTTTTGACTCTCGATTTACATCTGTTATGACTTGATTCGTTCAGTGTCGTCGATTCTTGGGTGTAAGCTTTCCTAGGCCCGGCTGACTAGAACCCTACCTTGTTCTCGCAACTCGTGTTAGATCTAGGTCCAGGAGTGCCGAGAATGGATTGTCTTATGTCGGGTTTTAAGGGCTCTTAATGTGGTCAGGAAGTAGCAGATGTGGGCGCCCCTGCGCGAACCTATTTTAAAGGTCTAACTTAACTGTATCACTATCGTATGCATCCATTCTGATAGAGTATATTTACAACTATAGTTCCAACTGGGTTAGTCTTCAATAATGAGACCAAGATATTTATCTTCTTTCTTTATCCAATTTTCATACTACGAGGAAACTACGAGTCGGTATCCAGGTATAAGACGACGCGTGCACGCGACGAAGGTGACCTCCGACAGCATCCAACGAATCTTACAGCTGGGTTCCTGATAGTTCTAATATTAAGAAGTTATGTATAACATTAATTTCAATCATAAGCATGTAAACATTGTAACAGAAACATTATTATAACTGGCGGCGCGGGTGAAATAAACATTGTTTGATTTTGATTTAAGTGGACTGTATCTAAATAATCTGACGGGTACGTGGATTGACACGATACACTGTTAGGTTGGTGATTGAGAACTGCTTGTGAGGATGGAACACAAAGAAAGACAGTTCTGGTAAGGAAGGAGGCACAGTACCTTTGAATTGTAGGTTGCAGTGCGGCGGCTATCGGTGTCTCCAGGTCCCAGCTACTTGCTTCACAACAATGGCACAAACACAATGGTCTTAAACACACTAGAGCGATGCGGTGGATTAAAATGTTTAGTAATTATCACGAATTACAAAAAAACTTGATCTTAAGCGCGATCAAGGCGGGAATTCAATGTCAACTTCAGCGTTCAATTTAACAGTGACGCGCGAGCGCGATATGTCACTTTCGATACAAGCGAATCTTCTCGCTCGCACTTAAAACAAAGGTATGTGCGGGAATAGGAGAGGATAAAGGAATTAGTGTAGTGCCAATCCTTAGAAAATTAACGTTTCGTACCACGCTAAATTATTTATTTGAACAAACTATTACTAATAATAATTATACAATGATAAACAAAAATATAATGTTATATGGCGCAACCAGTCCCCCCCGCCTTGAAGGGACGCCTTCAAAGTAAAAATAGAAACTTAAAATAAACTAAACCTTAACCTAGAACTCGTATTAACTAAAACTAATGTCTAGGTAAGGGGCACAGACGTACAACCGGGCGCAAATAAGAGCCGGTTGCAGTTTTTACACGAACAACTCGAATTACGCCGTCAGAAGCCGGAAAGACCTCTTCAATAACCCCTAAAGGCCAATGAAGTGGTGGCGCGTTTTCAGTACGTACAATTACAACAGTTCCGACAGTAATCTGATTGACGGGTGTATTCCATTTTTCGCGAGATTGTAATGTGTGCAGGTACTCCGCTCTCCATCGCTTCCAGAACGTTTGCACTAATCTGTCTAATAATGCGTGGCGTGAAATCAAAGAACTGTCAGCTATTTCTGCGGCGGGCAAATATTTCAACGGAGTAAAATTTAAAATATGTGCGGGTGTTAATAATTTTGCGAAACGACAGATATAAACTACGCAGCGAAGAAGCTTGGACCAAGAAGAAAAGCGATTTGCCAGAGCGATGAAAACAGATTCTTCTGGCGGTGTACGAGTAACAAAGGAGAGTTTCTTCTCCTCAGGCGGGTCCATAACAGCAGAAGGATTGAAAGCGGTGACTGGCCATTCCGAAAAGGTGGATTTAGCCCACTGCGGGCCGTTGAACCATAGGGGGTGGTGAATTATTTGGGCAGGAGTAAGCCCTCGCGATAGACAGTCGGCTGGATTGTCCGAACCAGACACGTGATAAAAATTATGCGGTGAAAGCAGAGATTGAATTTTAGAAACTCTATTCGCGACAAAAGTATCCCACCTGTGGGGCGATGCGTGGATCCAACATAAAGCAACTGTTGAATCAGAAAATGCGTGTATTGCCTTAATTGGATAGCGGTTGTTAACAGCGGTAACAATATTTTTAATTAAATTAGCGAGCAAAAGCGCTGCGCAAAGTTCGAGTCGGGCCAACGACACGACCTTGCGGGGTGCAACCTTAGATTTTGCACTTATAAGATGCACAGTACTCACACCATCATTCTCGACGTGGAAGTACACAACAGCACCATAAGCCTTTTCACTAGCGTCTGCGAAGCCAATGATGTTCACCACACTGCGTTTTGTGATGTCAACATGGCGCGGTAATTTAATTTGATCTAGACTGGGGAGCTCATCCCTGAAACGTGACCATTGTCTGACGATAACTTCAGGGGGGGCGTCGTCCCAATCGCAGTTGCATAACCATAACTCTTTGACAAGAAGTTTGGCAAATAATATAACGGGTGCTACGAAACCCATTACATCCCACAATCTTGCGACACAAGATAAAATGGTGCGTTTTGTACACTTTTCAGCGGGCGTGCAAATTTTTAAACTAAATAAATCTGAGCTAGGAGACCAGCACAGACCCAGAATTTTATGCGTATCAGACACATCGAATTCTACGACCGACGAAAGTCGATGTGTTGACGGAATGGAATTTAAAACTACTTGCGAATTGCTCGTCCATTTGACAAGATCAAATTGTCCGGCCTTCATGAGTGAGATGATCTCAGCAGCTGTGACGATAGCCTCATCTTCACTATCTAGATAATATACTAAATCATCCATGTACAGACCGGTGTGAACCGCTTCCTTAGCTTTTGGGAACGATTCGCCTTCGTCGGTGGCTAACTGCTTAATAGTACGCAGTGCAAGAAACGGACTCGATTTGAGTCCAAAACAAACGCGATTAAACTGATAAGCCTGGAGAGGTTCGTCAGGCGAAAATCTATACAATATGCGTTGAAATCTGCGGTCACTCTCTCGAATACGAATGCAAAGAAACATTTGCCTAATATCGGCAGAGAGAGCTACTGAAAATAATCTGAAGTTAACTATAATATCAAATAAATTGCGTTGTAAATTCTGTCCATTATAAAGAAGATCGTTGAGAGATACGGACGTGCTAGTTTTAGCGCTAGCATTGAGTACGACGCGCAATTTAGACGTGAGTTTATCCTTTCGAATAACTCCATGGTGCGGTATTATATACGAAGGAGTATTACTATCATCATTAACGGGTGCGGGTGAAATATAACTCTTATCTAAATACTCCGTAATGACGTCATCATAGGCTTGCTTGAGTTCAGGCGAAGCCTGCATTTTGCGTTCGAGACAAAAGAAACATTTCTCGGCTAATCGACGCGAGTCGCCAAGAGAATGTGCATTACCCTTGAAGGGAAGCGCGACGGTATAACGACCGTCGTCCTCGCGAGTGGTAGTGCCAGCATAAATAGCTTCACACTCCTTGTCGTCCGGGCTGAGAATCGGTGTAACATTCACCTCTTCCATTTCCCAGAATCTACATAGAACGGATTCCATCGTGGGTTCGGTAACACAACAATGCGCGGTGGTAGTGTAATTACAATTATCTAACATATTAGACACGGAAGTATCGGTATTTGATCTAGCGGGAGCTGAACCTACAATAACAAAGCCTAATACGGTCTCAATAGCATACGGCGAGACGTATGCGGGTTGACCTTTAACCTTACGGGACAATATTAAATGCGGGAAAATTGAGGCACCGATTAACATGTCAATGTTCCCAGGAGTAGCGTAACTATCATCGGCTAAAGGCAAATTTTTAAAATTTGAAAATAATGAAATATCGACACTAACAGTCGGTAAACGTTCGGTTATTTTATCTACAACTAAGGATTCCATATCAAATTTAATATTACGATTAAACCGTGAAAAGAATTTTATATGTACAGAACCCTGTGTGGCCTTTGTTGTCCCTCCTATACCTTTAATCGAAAAGGTTGTATTCTGTATACATTGCAATCCCAAGCGATTACAACAATCCCTAGTTACAAAATTACTTTGAGAAGCACTGTCCAATAATGCTCTAATATAATGTTCGTTACCGTCTCTATCGATCATTAAAACACGAGCGGTGGCTAACAATACGGTAGTAGGTACGCGAGGCATATTTTTATTAACATTGTCTGATAACGTGCATAATGCTACGTCTTCCGATGCGCGGGATACGACGGGTGTCGGCGGGGGTGAGTGCGGGGCGCGGTCCGTGCAAGGAGCCGGTCGGCCGCCGCCGCCGCCACCAACAGCGGGCTGCGTGTGCGACGAGTGCGACGATAGATCCACTACGCGTGACGTAGTCGCTGTGACCAAACTACCACTGAGTATGTTCGCGGTGGAGGTGGCATTACTATGCTCAAAGTGGAGCATAGTATGATGTTTTGAGTCACATTTGTGACATCGACTATTTGAGTTACAATTAAATACACGGTGATTTTTACTTAGACAATTAATACAGTAGGAATTAGATTTAACAAATCGGAAACGATCATTAGGCGTTAAATTTCGAAAACCTGGACATTTATATAAATGTTCATGTTGTATGTTACACAATGAGCACTTAGGCTGCGGATTAGCGGTTGTAGTATAAGAGTATGTAGATTTATGTTGCATAACTTTCGATGCCGCATCCATACGACGATCGACTTTCTTAGTAACTTCTTGGTTGCTTGAAGAAGTGCGTTGCAATATTTTAATGTGATCGCGCACAAATGACACTAATGTATCGAAAGATGGGATGTCGGATCCCCGTTTATCTAGTTCGAAAGCGCGGGCGGTTTCGGAATCTAATTTCTTTAACGCTGTATACAAAAATATAAAATCCGAAAGATTATTAATTTTTAAGTTATTTAACGCGGATACTGAAGTTGCGAATTTATCGAGAAATTGTTCTAAATTATTTATATTTGATGAATGAAAGGGCTTCATTTCGAATATTTGATCTAGGTATGATGATGCGAGCAATCTCTTATCTTCATACTTACTAATTAAAGCATCTAAAATGACCTTATAATTTTCAGAACAAGGGTTTATACTGGCAAATACAGAACGAGCTTTACCTGTCAGTTTACCCATCAAATAATGTAATTTTTCCGAATCTGACAATCTAGGATTGTCATGAACTATGCTTTTGTAAGCTGTATAGAATAAAGACCAGGATCTCAGATCTCCTGAGTATTCCGGAATTGGTAGGGGGCAGACGAGGCCTGTCCTCATCCCTATTATGCTGATGATGTTTGACATCAGGCGGTACCTCTAGCGATCTTGCGGCTCGTTTTATACGGCAATACAAATCATCAAATGCCATGAGCGGTTGATAATTAATAACATATTTAGGATTCAATTTAGATTCTAAAGTATTTATTTTATCTAACATAGTTTCGAAATCCGAGCGTAATTTGTCAACTGTTTCGATCTCACACAAGAATGTTTCTCTTTCATATTCACTAGAAAGATTATGAGTCCTATCTGTAATACTTTGTATGCGAGAAAACATTAAATCCTTTTTAGCGAGTAACAGGGGTAACTGATTGACATCCGACATGATGAACAACCTATAAATACAAAAACTTGTTTGTACTAATAAATATATAAGAAAGCGGTGCGGTGGAGAACAGATAAATACCTACACAAGTTACGTGCGGTGCGGTGCGGTGCGGTGCGGTGCGGTGCGGTGCGGTGCGGTGCGGTGCGATGCGGGCAACGAGAGCCGGCAGTACACAATGTACTTACAATTAAAATACGAAATAATAAACCACAACGTACTCGTGATAGGAATCTGTCAAATATTTATATTAAACAAAGCGATGTCTGTTTATTACAGCGTAAGCAATGTCTTGTTTATTACAGCGAACTAAATTCAAAGTCTATGCCGCTAACCTATTCAATAGTAGACCGGTAGATAGCGATAATATTAAGCTATAATATCGTATGCGTCTCAGCCTATCCTAAGGGGGCCTGAGGATATCAATATGTAGGTAGATAGACTACCTACAATGGCGCGAAAGTAATTGATAACTACGAATATAAATGCGGTGACTACAAAAATAAAGTTGTTTTACCTATAGTTAGGTTAAAACAATGCGGGAGTATTACAACAAATCGTAAATACCTACTATTACTTACGATGCGAAATTGAGTTGACACGGAATTTGATATGAATCTATCAGGTAGTTGTACCTACGAGATTCTAGAAACATCGATATAACGAAATAAAGAAAATGAGGTAGTAAAATACAAATTAATTGTATGCGTTTGTACGAAATATACATAGAAATAAAATATCTAGTGTGGTTTAACCAAATAATTACAATATTCGGCTCGAAATGGACCACTAAAATAATGGCGGCGCGGGTGAAATAAATATTGTTTGATTTTGATTTAAGTGGACTGTATCTAAATAATCTGACGGGTACGTGGATTGACACGATACACTGTTAGGTTGGTGATTGAGAACTGCTTGTGAGGATGGAACACAAAGAAAGACAGTTCTGGTAAGGAAGGAGGCACAGTACCTTTGAATTGTAGGTTGCAGTGCGGCGGCTATCGGTGTCTCCAGGTCCCAGCTACTTGCTTCACAACAATGGCACAAACACAATGGTCTTAAACACACTAGAGCGATGCGGTGGATTAAAATGTTTAGTAATTATCACGAATTACAAAAAAACTTGATCTTAAGCGCGATCAAGGCGGGAATTCAATGTCAACTTCAGCGTTCAATTTAACAGTGACGCGCGAGCGCGATATGTCACTTTCGATACAAGCGAATCTTCTCGCTCGCACTTAAAACAAAGGTATGTGCGGGAATAGGAGAGGATAAAGGAATTAGTGTAGTGCCAATCCTTAGAAAATTAACGTTTCGTACCACGCTAAATTATTTATTTGAACAAACTATTACTAATAATAATTATACAATGATAAACAAAAATATAATGTTATATGGCGCAACCAATAACAAAGAGCAAAATCCAAGTTTCTTGCCCGTATCTTCTTGGTCGTAGATAGGGTTCCGAACGGGTGGTAAAGTCATTTAATTATAAAATTCATTTAAAACACATAACGAATCGAATAACGCTGTTCACGTAATAAACCCGAAAATAAATAACTTCATTTGCGGCTCAATCCTTGTTTTATTTCTTACTACTATTTTCTAGATAATAATCAAGTAGGCTTCATATTTTGCAGTAGGTTATTTCTTAGGTATTAGTCGTAACAACGTAGAGTCCTAGACGATCACTTGGCCATCACAACGACATATATACGTAAGTATTAGATAGGGATAGTTATGTCTGTGTTACGACCGTCTGTCGTCACTCAGTGTAGGTTGTGTAGGGTTGCTTGGGCTCCAGGTGGCGCTGGAGAAGACCGAGGTCCTATGTTTTCATGGGCCTCGGCGTGCGCCACCTCCGGATGCCCAGCTGGTCGTCAGTGGCCAGAGGGTGGGGGTCAAGCCCTGTATTCGATACTTGGGGCTTGACCTGGACAGTCGTTGGAGCTTCCGCGCTCACTTCCGGAACCTGGTCCCTCGCCTCATGGCAGCCGCCGGCGCTCTTAGCTGGCTGCTGCCAAATGTGAGGGGCCCGGGAGAAGGTTCCCGCCGCCTATACCTCGGCGTGGTGCGGTCCATGGCCCTGTACGGGGCCCCCATCTGGGTGGGGGCCCTAGGTAGGGAAAATGTGGCCTGCCTCAACAGGCCACACAGGGTCATGGCCATACGGGCCATAAGAGGCTACCGCACCATATCCGGGGAAGCGGCGGGTCTGCTGGCGGGGTCTCCTCCGTGGGACTTGGTAGCGGAGCTCCACGCGTCAGTGTATCACTGGCGCGCGGAGCGACGTTCCATGGGGGAGGCACCCGCTGGCCATGAAATTGGAGCGCGGAGGTCCGACTTTCGGCGGATCCTCAGGATCAGGTGGAGAGAAAGGCTGGCCAGTCCATCGGCCGGCCTGAGGACCGTCGAGGCTGTCCGTCCCATCCTCAAAAGGTGGATGAATAGGAGATGGCCACTGACGTACCGCATGACGCAGATACTGTCCGGGCACGGCTGCTTTGGGCGGTATCTGTGTCATGTGGCGAGGAAGGAGCCGACGACCGGCTGCCACGAATGCGGAGGTGTAGAGGACACGGCGCAACACACGCTGGAAATATGTCCAGCGTTTGAGAGTGAGCGCCGTGTCCTCACACGAATAGTGGGGGACGATCTCTCGCTGCCGAATTTAGTTCGGAGGATGGTCAGTAGCGAGAGATCGTGGCTGGCGGTGAGCTCCTTCTGCGAGGAAGTTATCTCGCGGAAGGAGGCGGCGGAAAGGGAGCGGGAGTCAGCTCGTCCCGCTTCCCTCCGCCGCAGAAGAGCCAGGCCTAGAGGTGGGAGCGTATCCAACTCCGCCCCCCTCTATCCCCCACTGGGGCCGGGGTGACTGCCTTGAGGGAGGCAGTCCCCCCAATCCAAAGGCCCCGGAGGTGTGCGCGTGTACCCACACGCCTCCACAATGGAGTAGGGCGAAATAGGTCGCCCTAACCACTAAACGAGATGGGGCCTGCCCTACAACATCTACAGGGCGGGCCGTCGCCGTCGGAGCTGGGGTAGAATGCACTTGCGAATCCCCTGGCTCCGGCATAGGCGCTCGTAGGTACACCGTGTGGTTTTTAGTGAGTCAAGTCTCACACACCACCTCGCCATCCCTCCGGCGAGGTGACGGTCTTTTGAAGATTTTCCACACGTTAAAAAAAAAAAAAAAAAAAAAAGGTTTGGTTAGGTTGGGGCGTGAGTCGGGCAACCTCCAAGTATGGGCCTGCCATTGGGAGGCTTCCCCATCCTCGTGGATACGTCCGCGGGGAACGGTGGCCGAGCAATGGTTTGGTTCTGGTACGCCCCGGGAGGGATAGTAGTCGTTCCTTCGGGATACGGCTACTATGTCGGCCGATAGTCCGGCGAGTAGGAGTAGGCACCTCTTTTGTCTTTTCTGTTTTCGTCTTTGTCTTTTCTTTCTTCGTCTCTTTTCTGTAACTCTGTTTTCTTTTCTTCTTTTTCGTCTTTGCCTACTGACAAGTCAGGTCCGGTGGGTGCTTAACTGCGCAGCCGGACAGCACTTCGGTGCAACTGGCTTCAAACCGTAAACCTGCACTGGGTGTCGGTGATCACGTCTATCGGCCCAGTGTAGGAGCGGGGGCTCTTGGCTTAACCGCCCGGGGCCGCGAGGAGTCAACCTCTATAAAAAACCTCTTGTCTAAGCTCGGTGCCTGGCGAGGGACAGGTCGTCCTGTGGAGCACACTGCTGGAATTCATTTCAGTTAGCGTGTTCCCCGGGGCGGCCGGGTCGGAGGAGTAACTCCGGCCGCAAGGGCACCAACCTTTGGGCACCAGCCGCACCCAAAGCGTATTAGGCCGCAGTCGGTAGCAGGGGGCAACGCCGGCTGTGCAACCGTTCCCCCATACTCGTGGGACTTAATATGGATGCTTTAACAAAAAACCAAAATGAGGATAGGTCTGAGAAGGACGGAGTGATGTCTGGGTCCGTGACGGACGGCGTGATGGTAGTGTCCGAGAAGGACGTCGTGCAGAGGGAGTCCGCGAAGGACGGCGTACAAATGAAGGAGTGTGCGGTGGTGTTGACCAGGAGTGACCGCAGTGATTTGGAGGAGGCTGGCCCTAGCCGGGAAATCCCGGATCTAGAACACTGGGCCAGGATAAACATAGCGGCAGAACAGCGAAGCCGGAGGACAAGATCCAGGACTGTTCGCGGGATCGACTGCGATTCTTCGCGGGCGAGCTCGTGCACAGGCCTGTCAGACATGGACATGGACGAAATGTTGCCTCCAGGGCGCAAAAGGCGTCTCTCGGAGGCCAAATCTGACACGTCGGCGGCGGAAAGCGGCCCACCAAAAAAGGACGGGAAAAAGAAGGCAACCGGCCCCAAGTCTCGGGTCTCGGTGCAGCAGAGGAAAGAACTCGAAGCCTTCCGCTACGAGTTCTACGATGGCGGGAAAGACGCCCCAAACGGGGAGGCTGCCGAGGTCATCCGCAGGGTCCGACTTGCGGTCCTCGACCACACGGCTGCCATTGAAGACGCGATCCGGAGGTCCGGAAACCTGAAGGGGACCTTCATTAAGTCTATGAAGGAGGGACTGAGCGGGATCAACAAAGTTATGAGTACCCTTCAGGGTGACTCCATCCCAAGCTCAGTCACGTCCCTGATGGTCCAGAACCTCCGGCTTCAGCAAGAGGTGGGAGAACTCCGTAAGGAGGTCGCCGAGATCCGCTCCGCAAAAGCGGCAGGACCGGCCAAGAAGACGGACGCTCCCCAGGGTGATGGGCTTCCCCTGTCGGGGTCTGAGCTGAGCTCCTTTAGGGCTCAAATAATGAGAGACGTAGGCGGTGCAGTCTGCACTATAATGGACAAGAAGATGGGCCAGTTTATGGAGGAGGTTAAGGGGATGATAAATTCCCCCCTTCCAAGAGATGTCCAAGCCGCACCAGTGGCGCCAGACTCGGCCCAGCCCAAGGATGCAGTGGTCTCGCAGCCTGCATCCAGCGTAGGAGATCGAGTACCTGATCCTCAAGGCCAAAAGAGTGGTTCCAAGGCCAAGTCAAAGAAGGCGCGTAAAGCAGCGTCTCAGGGGCAGCCAAAAACCCCAGTGACTGAATCTCCGGCTACCCCAGCCAGTCAACCTGCTGCCGGTTGCTCTTCGTGGGCGACGGTGGTAAAGGGAAGTCGGGGCAAATTGACATCGGTTCCCGGAGATCAAGAGGAGGTCACTGCTAACCAAAAGGCAGCAAAGGGGAAGGCGAAGCCGGCGCCCAACAAGAAGGTGGGTCCGCCGCTTCCTTCGAAGTTAAGGCCGCCCCGCTCTGCGGCGGTGGTTATAACGGTTGACGAAGCGGCGGAAAAAGAAGGCGTCACCTACGCCAACATCCTCCGCGAGGCAAAAGACAGGATCGATCTCCGCCCCCTCGGAATAGAGGGCTTGCGGCTCAGAACCGCAATAACAGGGGGGCGGATTTTGGAGATATCCGGTGTCGCCAGCGGCGAGAAGGCCGACGCTCTTGCGTCAAAACTCCGGGACCTAATCCCGGAGGACGTGGCCAGGGTCTCCAGACCCACCAAAACCGCGGAAATGCGGATCATGGGTCTGGACGACTCAGTGACGCCGCAGGAGATCGCCGCCGCCATTGCGCGCGATGGAGGATGTGAAGGTCGGCGACATTCGCAAAAGCAGCCCCAAATCCCTGGGGTCATGCTGGGTTCGCGGCCCGGTGATGTCGGTGAAGAAGGTCACCACGGAGGGGCACATCCGCCTTGGGTGGGTGTCAGCGAAGGCGGAGCTACTGCGGCAAAGACCACTGTGGTGCTTCCGGTGCCTACAAAATGGGCATGTGAGAGGGCAGTGCACCCAAAAGGAGGACCGCAGCGGGCTCTGTTACCGGTGCAGAGAAAATGGGCACAAAGCCGCAGTGTGCGCCGCGGCCCCGAAGTGTGCAATTTGCGCATCACTGGGTCGGCCGGCGGACCATTGGGTGGGGAGCAAGAAGTGCACCCCGCCCAAGAGGAAGGGCGGCAAATTTGACACGGCCCGCCTCTCAGGCACCAGGTCGTGGTAGCAGGAACCAGGAGGGGATGGACACCAGCTCCCCTCCTAGCGATCAGGGAGGCAGGGGCGGCTCAAGTCGCCCCTAGATCGCTACCGGGCCGGGGTGACGACCGCGGGGGCGGTTCCACCCCACCACACTAGGCCCGAAGAAGTCGCGCGCATGTCCCCGCGCGCCTTCCCCAGGGAAGAGGAGGGGAAGTAGTGGGTTCCAATAGGGAACCCGCAGAGATGGGGCCCGCTGCTAGAGTGGGCCACCGCCGCCGGAGTTGCGGTTGACTGTCATCGATCCCGCGACTCCGGCATAGGCGTTGGGTGAGGGACATCTTGGAGTTTTTAGTGAGTAGGAGTCTCACAGTACCCGCGGGCTTCCCCCGGGGCCGGCGGGTCTCCATGAGGGATTTTCTCCAAGTCAAAAAAAAAAAAAAAAAAAAAGGTTGGGGCGTGGGTCGGGCAACCTCCTAGTATGGGCCATTTTTTTTTTTTTTTTTTTTTTAACGTGTGGAAAAATCTTCAAAAGACCGTCACCCCGCCGGAGGGATGGCGAGGTGGTGTGTGGGACTTGTACCCACTAAAAAACCACACGGTGTACCTACGAGCGCCTATGCCGGAGCCAGGGGATTCGCAAGTGCATTCTACCCTAGCTCCGACGGCGACGGCCCGCCCTGTAGATGTTGTAGGGCAGGCCCCATCTCGTTTTGTGGTTAGGGCGACCTATTTCGCCCTACTCCATTGTGGAGGCGTGTGGGTACACGCGCACACCTCCGGGGCCTTTGGATTGGGGGACTGCCTCCCTCAAGGCAGTCACCCCGGCCCCAGTGGGGGATAGAGGGGGCGGAGTTGGGTACGCCCCCACCTCTAGGCCTGGCTCTTCTGCGGCGGAGGGAAGCGGGACGATCTGACTCCCGCTCCCTTTCCGCCGCCTCCTTCCGCGAGATAACTTCCTCGCAGAAGGAGCTCACCGCCAGCCACGATCTCTCGCTACTGATCATCCTCCGAACTAAATTCGGCAGCGAGAGATCGTCCCCCACTATTCGTGTGAGGACACGGCGCTCACTCTCGAACGCTGGACATTCGTCCAGCGTGTGTTGCGCCGTGTCCTCCACACCTCCGCACTCGTGGCAGCCGGTCGTCGGCTCCTTCCTCGCCACATGACACAGATACCGCCCGAAGCACCCGTGCCCGGACAGTATCTGTGTCATGCGGTACGTCAGTGGCCATCTCCTATTCATCCATCTTTTGAGGATGGGACGGACAGCCTCGACGGTCCTCAGGCCGGCCGATGGACTGGCCAGCCTTTCTCTCCATCTGATCCTGAGGATCCGCCGAAAGTCGGACCTCCGCGCTCCAATCTCATGGCCAGCGGGTGCCTCCCCATGGAACGTCGCTCCGCGCGCCAGTGGTACACTGACGCGTGGAGCTCCGCTACCAAGTCCCACGGAGGAGACCCCGCCAGCAGACCCGCCGCTTCCCCGGATATGGTGCGGTAGCCTCTTATGGCCCGTATGGCCATGACCCTGTGTGGCCTGTTGAGGCAGGCCACATTTTCCCTACCAAGGGCCCCCACCCAGATGGGGGCCCCGTACAGGGCCATGGACCGCACCACGCCGAGGTATAGGCGGCGGGAACCTTCTCCCGGGCCCCTCACGTTTGGCAGCAGCCAGCTAAGAGCGCCGGCGGCTGCCATAAGGCGAGGGACCAGGTTCCGAAAGTGAGCGCGGAAGCTCCAACGACTGTCCAGGTCAAGCCCCAAATACCTAATACAGGACTTGACCCCCACCCTCTGGCCACTGACGACCAGCTGGGCATCCGAAGGTGGCGCGCGCCGAGGCCCATGAAAACATAGGACCTCGGTCTTCTCCAGCGCCACCTGGAGCCCAAGCCTCCTTATTCGGCCGACGACCAGTGCCACGCTTGCCGTGGCAAAGCGGGTAGCTTCCCGTAGGTCCCGCCCCCGGGCAGAGACCAAGGTGTCATCCGCGTAACACACGAGGTCAGTGCCCGTTAAAAGGGCGCCCCGCAGGTTCCAATCATACCCGATGTTCCACAGGATCGGGCCCAGAACCGAATGGTGGAACCCTACTCTGACCTAACACAAGACCAAGCTGAGGATCTCAGGAAGCAGATTGAGGTAAGGCTCAGGCAACAAATAAGAGCCAACCTGACACTCCCAGCTAAAACCAGAAAGGACCTGAAGTTCCGAGGCAAGGCTCATTTTGCGGATGGCGTCCTCAAAACCTGGTGCGAGGATGACTTCACCAGAGCCTGGTTAGAACAGACCGTCCAAACCATGGCCTCTCCAGTGGAAGACTCGAGCCTAGTCGTTCGACCACAGTCGGCCATCCCGAAGAAGGTGCCGTGCCTGCTCTTTGTTCCAGGGGAAACCGGGGACACCACAGAACTGCGGGAACTTCTTTCGGGACAGAACAGCAACCTGAACATGAATTCCTGGACCCTGACACACGAGAGGATCTGGACAGACCCACCAGGGACTTGTCTGTTCTTCCGTATTCCTGAGACTGATGTCGACGTGTTAAGGGCCCAGGAAAGAAGGATCTACTACATGATGGGAAACATCTACGTTCGCTTCATGGACAAAGATGGTTCCCATCAAACAAAAACAAACACCAAACAGTCGGAAGTTACGAAAGTTGCTGAGCAGCAAACGGATCCCAAACCGACAACGTCGACAGTGGCTCCCGTAACTGCGGCAGAACGAGTAGTAACTCCGACTGCGATGGAAGTGCAGGATCCACCTTCTCCGGATTTCATCCTGGATGAAGAGTGCTTTCCGGCGGAGGGGGGAGAGAGTGAAGCTAGCGATAGCGTCCTCTACTCCTCCCCCCTACGGGAAGACTAAAATCCTGCAGTGCAACCTCCAGCACAGCCAAACTGCGACGGCTTCTCTTCGCAGAGTGCTGGAAAACAACGCAGAGACCATAGCCCTGATCCAAGAGCCGTGGATCAGGAAGAACAAAATTTGTGGTCTCGGAAATAGCGGAGGAAAAGTGATACTGGATACCTCCGTAAGTAAACCAAGAACATGCGTATTCTTACCCAACCATGTACAAACAACACTAATTAACGAATTCTGTTCAAGGGATTTAACACCAGTAAGAATTACCAGTGCAGCACACCTCCCTGACATCGTCCTCGCCTCAGCGTACATGTCGAGCGACGGGGAGATACCACCACCAGAGCTTGGCCAGCTGGCTGAGTACTGTGAGAGGGAGAAGCTGGAGCTGGTCGTCGCCACTGACTCCAACGCGCACCACACGCTGTGGGGCAACAGTAAGACGAACAACAGAGGTGAGGAATTAGCTCTTTTTATTCTTAGTAATAATCTCACTCTACAAAACAAGGGCTCGGAACCAACGTTCATAAATGCCCGATCACAAACCATAATAGACCTAACACTAACATCAACAGGCATCTCGGGGTCCATTCGTGATTGGCATGTGTCCAGCGAGCTTTCATGCTCCGATCACAGATGGATCCGTTTTACAATTGACATATCACTACCAAAACCCCAGCCGAGACGGATACCCCGGAACACGGACAAATCCAAATTCATAGGATTAGTTAGTGCTTACGTAGGGGAACAACTCTGCCTCCCTGACAACCTTGACAGAACGGAACTAGACAACTATGCGAACAACATTACGTCCATACTTACCTCTAGCTACGAACGGTCTTGCCCTCTTACCACACCCAAAAACAAAGGTAGGCAACACTGGTGGTGTTTCGAACTAGAGAAACATCGACGGAAGCTGAGGAAACTGTTCAACGCAGCGATGAACAGTAGATCACAAGGTGACTGGGACAAATACACAACTAAAAGGAAACTATATAAAAAACTAATTCGCCACAGACGACAAGAGTGTTGGAGGCGATTCTGTACCAACATAGAAAATAACAACCAAGCAGTCAAAGTGAAAGCCTGCCTTTCCAAAGAGAAAGAACACACAATAGGCTGTCTTAAAAAATCGGATAATAGCTACACAACAAATGACACAGAAACCTGCGAACTACTACTGTCAACTCACTTCCCAGGATTCCTTGCGGACAATGACCACTCATGGAATTCCCAGGAAAGTAGGACAACCAGCAGCTCGGACTGGGAGATAGCAAGCAGAGTAATAAACAGAGAAAGACTTACATGGGCAATCAACACATTTATACCTTTCAAAGCTGCAGGACTAGACGGTATTTTTCCGGCTCTCCTGAAATGGAGCGGTGACATAATAGCTGAACACTTGGTTCAACTTTTCCGGGCATGCCTAGCTCACCGATACATACCTTTGAAATGGCGTGAAGTGAAAGTAATTTTCATTCCGAAACCTGGCAGAGGTGACTACACACAGGCCAAGTCCTTTCGACCAATTAGTCTCACATCGTTTTTACTAAAAACAATGGAGAGGCTTTGCGACAAAGAGATCAGAGACCTGATATGTATAAACAAACCACTGCACACCAACCAACACGCCTACAGTGAAGGCAAATCAACGGAATCAGCACTCCACAGCGTTGTAAGCCGCATTGGTAATTCGCTAAACTCAAAGCAGCCTACCCTAGGTGCCTTCATAGACATCGAAGGGGCCTTTGATAAAACGAACTTTACCAGTATCAGTCGCGCTCTTGCCATACATGGAGTACCAACAACTCTCATAGAATGGATAAACAACATGCTGAAAAACCGTGCAATTCAGTTCACCGTAAACACTACCACACGTGGGATCGTAAGTAGAGGATGTCCACAAGGAGGGGTCCTGTCGCCACTCCTGTGGAACTTAGTCGTCAATGAACTCATTGAGGAGCTCAACGACAACGACCTCTACACGGTAGGTTACGCAGACGACATTGCTGTACTTATATCAGGAAATTTTGAGGGAACCTTATGCGATCGCATGAGAGAAGCCTTCAGAACAATAGAGAGATGGTGCGAAAACCATGAACTCTCCGTGAATCCTTCTAAAACAGAACTCATCATGTTCACCAACAAAAGAGCTCCAGGCACTTTCAATTTACCGAAACTCTTTAATACAGAGCTTAAACTTAAGGAGGAGGTCAAGTACTTGGGAGTCATACTAGACAGTAAACTTCTCTGGAATAAACACCTTGATCACAAAATTAACAAAAGCACAATTGCATTCTATCAATGCAGGAAAATGCTTGGTAATAAATGGGGTGTCTCCCCGAAAATAACTCTCTGGCTATACACATCAGTAATAAGACCAATGCTGGTATATGGGGCCTTGGTTTGGTGGACAAGGTCGAAACTCACGACCACAGTCAACAAACTAAGATCTTTCCAAAGACTTGCGTGCTCCTCAGTTACTGGATGTATGAAAACAACCCCAACAATGGCAATGGAAATAGCCCTTAACATTACACCCCTCGACCTATACATACAGCAAGAAGCAGCTATAGCTGCCACAAGATTATACCATCTTGGTCTATGGGGCAAAAACCATTACAGTTCTCACACAACCATCCTGAACCAAGCAATCGAATATGAACCTTTGATTGCCGCTCCGTGTGACAGAACTCAAGCATACCACTCGTTTAACAGGAAATACCAAATACAATTGAAGGAGGAGGAAAGGGACCAATCTGCAGTAAATGAACTACGCATTTACACAGATGGCTCCAAAACACAGAACGGTTCAGGAGCTGGGGCACATTCCCTTGACCTCAACATGAACATATCTATACCGCTCGGCAAACACAGTTCGATCTTTCAGTGCGAATGTGTTGCCCTGACCGAGGCAGCAAAAGCCGTGTACAGGTTAGGGGTCAACAATTTCAACATTAAATTCATATCGGACAGTGCAGCCGTGCTTAAAGCACTACAGAACAGAAAATCCAACAACAAACTAATAATCGAGTGCCACATCGCCCTGGAAAAAATTGCAACGCACAACGGAGTAATTATCCAGTGGATAAAGGGGCACAGCGGATCATATGGCAATGACGCCGCGGACGAACTAGCGAGAGTAGGATCCGGTATGGTGGTTGCAGGCCCCCTCCCGCTTATGCCAATACCATTCTCGCAATTTCGCACCTGGATTCGCCAGAGATCCACCGAAATACAAAACCAAAGATGGAACCTAACCACTGATTGCAAACAATCTAAAGTGGCAATTCCAAAAACGAACCATCGGTTAACAACACGTCTACTTAATCTAGATAGACAAAACCTCAAAATAATGATAGGGACAATAACGGGCCATTGTTCCCTAAACAAACACTTATACAAAATTGATGCTACAGACAGCCCCCTTTGTCGGGGCTGCTTTGAAGCTGAAGAAACGGCGGCTCACGTAATCCTGGAGTGCACGGCAGTGGCCCAACAACGAAAACAAATCCTCGGAACGGTGAGGTCGCTCCGTGAAGCCTGCGAAGACACCAGGAGTCTTCTGCGCTTTTGGGAGGAGCTTGGCTGGCTACTTTAGTAGTCTGGCTCTACACGCACAACGGCCCGAATGTGAGGCTAATTGCGGAGAATGGAGTCCAACATACGATACGATACGATACGATCCCTTTTTCCTTAAGTATGTGACTACTACTCTCATGACTTTTGTAAAAATGTAGGGAGCAGAGGAGAGGCCATATGGTAGTGATTTAAATTCATATAATCTATCATATTTAAAGCGAAGGAATTTTCGATCTTCTGGGTTTATGGATATAAGCAAATATGATTCTTTAAGGTAAATTTTTGCTAAAAAATTATTTTTATTTATCAAGGATGCCGCAGTCCTATGATCTTCCATTTTAAAGTGTGCTGTAGCTACAAACTTATTTAACTGTTTTAAATTTAAAATAAATCTTTTACTGCCATTTGGTTTAGGAATTAGAAAAATAGAGGAAATGAATTGACCTGGCTGGGGCTCACAAACAGAAATGGCCCCTAATTCAAGTAATTTAGTAATAGCAATTTTCATATCCTGCTTCTCTATATCAGAATTATAATGAAATGAACTTGGAATAATGTTTTGAAATGGTAAAGTGGTGAAAGGTATAGAATAACCTCTTATGTATTGGATGATTGTAGTATTATCAGTGATTTTTTCCCACCATTGGATAAAATGTGATAATCTGCCACCATGACATACCATTACTTCCGAGCAGGAGGTTTTATTTCTTGTTTGGATTTCCTTGTTGTATAATGCTGCTGTTTGTATGGAAGGTTTCGTTCCATCAGGCGTTTTGGTCCACCTCGATTGAAGGGTTTTGGTGCTGCATATCGAGGCAGGCCCCGGAAATTTCCCGAAGTGCTAGGATTTAATGTTCTTCTGTTTGAGGGCTTTAAATTGTCAGATTTTTTAATTGTTTGTCCAGTTTTTTGTGCGGTTTTCAAGGCGTTTATTTTTTCTGATAAATTCTCTCCATAGAGATATTCATCTCTATCTATATCTTTTATAATTTCTAAAAACTTTTTGTCCAAGGAAGTTGAGATTATTTTCTTCCTACTAAATGTCAGGTGACAATGTAAGTCTGTTAATATTTTTGAGGCATCACTTAATATTTTTATTATATTTAGTCTATCACCTGTGTCAGTAATTGTTAAGGATAGTGCCTTGCTCAACGCTGATATGCCCTGACCTAACTGTTGTTGATCAGCCTCTATTTTCTTATCTCGTCTTTTTCCAGTATCAGAAATTGTGGCCATGATTTCTGGATTGAGCTTAGGAGCTTGCAAAGTTTTGCAATTATCAGGTATTAAATACTGCTTCAGTAATGACTCTTTTACTTCTCTATCTAACCCATTTTTCGCTATTTTATTCCATCGTTTTGCTAACTCATTATTGATATTATCACCGAATAGAGGCTTTTCCTCCATTGCATCACCAAGAGCTTGCAATATATCACTATTTAAAGTTGGTTCACCTGTGCACTGTTCAGTGGACCCCCTCGGTTGGTTTATCTGATTATCTCTGTGAAGTTGTTGTTGTATAACGTTTGGGTCCATATTTTCTATATCTGAGGGCAGATTAGTTCCTTGTGAACATATAGATACAGCATCTATTAAAGATTCTGTATAATTGTTTTCCTCAGATTGATCTGAAAGGCGTGAATTAATTTAGAAAAGCCACTTTTTAAATTTACCAGTTTTAATAAAACTTGTATATTATGTTTTTATTAAACATTGCCTTCGCAACATCTCACGGATGCTTCCCAGGCTTAATTTGACTTGCATGTTCAAGTTTTTATAGTGATACCCTTCGTAACATCTCTCGGATGCTCCCTAGGGTTTATACAGCATGTATGTTCCAGTTTTAGAACAGATACCTTTGATAGTAACTATACTAAGTATAATCGCCTTGCTTAACGCAACTTCTGTATTCAAGTTTTAGTGCAAATAGCCTTTGTAATGTCTCACGGACATTCCCTAGGCATGACACAACTTGTATGTTTTTAGTACTGACGACCTTTGTAATATCTCAACGATATTTTCTAGGGATGACGCAACTTGCATGTTCAAGTTTTTGTACCCGTAACCTTTGTAATGTATATTGGGATATTGCATATCTGTAATTATTTACTATATAAAACTTACCTGTCTGTTTATATTGGATAGATTCTTCTGAATCCGAGACGCAATATGATGATTTACGTCGTCGAGCTTTATTACGTTTCTCTTCAAGACGTCGTATTTTATTTTTGTATTTCTGTATTTTGTCTTCATTTTTCCGTTTCGGCATGCTAAAAACACTCAATGTTATATGTTTTCAAATAAAAATACTGAGAATTAAAGAACAATTAAAAATGATGACGCAATAGTTGCCACGCAAAGTAAAGAATGACAAGTATCAATCTATTGTCTATTGAGTATGACAAGTGTTGACAGTGAAACGTTTAATTTTCTTTTTTTTTTTAGGCTTTAGAATCTAGCTCTAAAATTGCGTTATGTTGCCTAGTGATTTGAAGAAATACCATTTAGGGTAAATATATATATCGAGAAAGAAGCACTGCAATATAACAAATAATTATCGCTCACGCTCCTCGTTACGGCGTTCTCTGCTGTAGACCGTTGCCGTACGCCGCAGCTTACTGTCAGCGTTCCAGCGCAGCAAGTAAGCGCTGCGCTGGAACGCTGACAGTAAGCTGCGAATGCGCAGCGCAGCGACCCTAGAATGTTCGGCGACGTACGTGAAATTAACAACGTAGTTACAAACGGATTTCTAAACCAATTTAGATATCCCTAATGTAATATAATTTATACCTTAGATTTATTAAACAAACAAAATTAATGATAAAGGAACCTAATACTATCCTAACCTAATCTATTTATCACTTATTTTATATTAATTAAAAATTAATATTGGTTGATATTTATCTATAAAAATTATATTTATTACTTGTTGTAGATAATTAGGACAAAATATGCAAGCTATTAATAATTATGGCAGAAAGTAATCTATATTAATAATTCCATCAAGGGGTACGGTAGACTCGAACGAAATCTTATGTGAATAACAAAACATAAAAAAATATTGATTTCGAGTCGACAACATATATCCGCAAAATTCGGATTATGGAGTATTTCGTTAAATTCTAATTACAAACACTGACAAACAAACTGCAGTCGCCATCTTTTCATGTCACTAGCTAACAACCAATCAACACTACGCGTGCGTTTGCGCCAAAGATCCATCACAAAGAACTGTGACATATGACACGTGTCGTTGACGTTTCGCGAAAATATAGTTTTTGACAATTTTTTTATGATAAAAGAGTTATGTGTTTTTTCTTTAAATTGACCAATTGCGAGACAAATTTGACAATATTTTTTTATTAATTTGTTTCACGGCTCTGGATACAAGTCCTTTTTAGCCCATTTTAAAGTTTTACAATATAAATTACAAAAATTAAAGTCAATGTCCAATGTCAAATGTTGTTTCTCTTTTCTGACGAACTTATTAAAAAAACTTAATAACACTCACAATTTCTTCACATTTTATTATTACACACATAATGCCAGGTATTTGCATTTTTTAAATAAGGTTGTGGCACTATTGGAAATTAATGTTATTTACCCATTTTTATAGATTATACGGAAATAATGTGTGGGTGTTTATTTAAAAAGCATTAACACAAAATTAATAAAGTATAAGTAGGTATTAATTACTATTAATAAATATATGGTTGTTGTTTCAGAATAGATTTTGTTATTTTTCACTTCAAATAAAGGCTAACTGCCTTTTTTATAAAACAAATGACCTTTTCATAGTGTCATATATTATTTAACTGCTTGCAAGAAAAAAAATGTTGGTTTGTAGATTAATACTGTAAAAATTACTATTTGTACGATAACGACAAAAATATATTTTTATTCTATATAACACTACGACAGTAGTGGAAACATTAATATATTTACGTAAATTATAAAATTCTGTTATGGAAACGTCATATTAAACTTTAAAACGAATTTGTTAGAATAAAAGTTTCCGATAAAACAAATCGGTATGGCTACCCCGCTACAAGTGGTAACATTTTGTTTGGTTCTGTTTATCCTTAATCGGAAAGGCAAAGGGAACTGCGCCCATACAGTCGAGGTGGTAACATTATTTGAAAATTTGACATTTAAACCTGTATAAGTATTAATAAATATATGGTTGTTGTATCAAAATAGATTTTGTTATTTTTCACTAAAATAAAGACTAGCTGCCTTTTTTTTATAAAACAAATGACATTTTCATAGTGTCATATATTATTTAGCTGATTGTAAGAAAAAAATTGTTGGTTTGTAGATTAATACTGTAAAAATTACTATTTGTACGGAAACGACAAAAATATATTTTTATTCCGTATAACACTACGATAGTAGTGGATACATTAGTATATGTACGTAAATTATACAATTCTGTTCTGGAAACGTCATATTAAACTTTAAAACTAAGTTATTAGAATAAAAGTTTCCGATTAAACAAATCGGTACGGCTACCCCGCTACAGGTGATAACTTTTTTGGTTTTTCATTTATCCTCAATCGGAAAGGCAAAGGGAACTGCCCATACAGCCGAGGTGCTAAAATTATTTGAAAATTTGACATTTAAACCTGTCAATTTAGTCTCCCGGATTAAAAAACAAACTATAACCAAGTATGGCACTTATTTATTTATTTTCCACACTTACATCTATTTTTACAGGTCTTAGCCTAATACAATAGTGCAGCAAACATTATTTTTTAAATTAATTGTAACTTATAATAAATAAAGCGATCTTCGTGAACTCATTCAGAGAACAAGAAAATAGATCTATTTGCTCCGTTATATGATTTAATGTACGCAGTGCTCTTGTGACCGGTGCTTTGCCTAGTAAGTGTGTGGCCCCGCGCGGCACAGCCAGCAGTTGCGGTCGATGGCGACACCATACATATTTATCCGGAACACAGAACTCCACACAACTCAACACCTGGCTGTTGTTAATTTTACCCCTAATCAATTTAAATAACACAAGGCATAACTCTCTCCGCATCCGCAATTCGTTGTACCCTACCATATCTAATACAAACAGATTAGGATACATTAGCGGGTAGAAAGGGTATACTCCATATTTCTTTAAATATATAAACCTAATAAATTTATTTTGAATGCGTTCCAACATGAGACTATATTTAGCTTCATGTGGAGCCCAAATGACTGCATTATTTTCTAGGTGACTTCTAACTAAAGCATTATATAATGAACAGATCGCTGTAATATTAGTAAAATTAACTGATCGACGAAGAACAAACCCTAAATTTCTATATGCCTTCTTACAAATACTAACTATGTGATCCCTGAATTTCAGATCGGCGGTAAATTTAACACCTAAATCCTTTACTTCTGTTACTCTTTTTAACTTTAATGAGTCAATTTCATAGCCATGATGAATTGGGTTATGTTTCCGGGTAAAAGTAATTGTCATACATTTCGATGTATTAAAGTATAGTTTATTAAGTTTACTCCATGCAACCACTCTATTTATATCCCTTTGAAAAAGATCGCAATCGGCAGGGCTTCTGATCGATCGAAAAATTTTTAGATCGTCGGCGAATAGTAAGCAGCTCGAATTGGTAATAACCTCTGGTAAATCATTGACCATGATGATGAATTCCAGAGGCCCAAACGTACTTCCCTGGCTTACCCCTGACCTGACAAAATATGGTTCAGACTTGTATCCTGCGTACTCAACATACTGGCATCTGTCAGTCATGTAGCTTGATAGGAAGTGCAACATATGCGGAGTACATCCAACGCCAGCCAACTTCTTTAGCAATATGTCATTATCCACGACATCAAACGCCTTCCTAAAATCGAAATAAGCGACATCTACTTGCCCTCCACTGTCCACTGCCGGTATGAGCTTTGTCATGTAGGTAATCAAATTACTCGTTGTGCTGCAGTCCGGCCGGAAACCGTGTTGTGCTTCTGATAGTTGCGCCTTTACTTGATTATACATGGTCATTTGCAATGCGGACTCAAAAACCTTGGCAGGGGTTGACTGTATTGCTATCGGCCTGTATCCATCTACGCCCTTACCTGCTCCTGTCTTTGGCACCGGAACTACACGAGTTGTTTTCCACCTTTTAGGAAAAACTTCGTTCTTTAGACATAAGTTGAATATATATACCATAAAAGAGATTACAGCTTAGATAATCTCTCTAAATTTCGTAAATGCGTACATAGTTTATCATGGGCGGATGTGTATAGTGAAACCAATATGGAAACTGCATTTGCCACGTTCTATGATATCTTTAAAATATTTTATTATCTTTGTTTTCCCGTAATAAAAGTTAAAGTAAAATCGCAAGGAAACACTAAAAAGTGGATTACACGAGGCTTAAAGAAGTCTACAATTACTAAGAGACACTTACGTTTCGCTTATTATAAAAAAAGAGATAACAATGTAAAGATAAAGTACCAAAAATACTCGAAAATACTAAAAGAATGCATTAAACATTCTCAAAAACTGGCCAATACATTGTACCTTGAAAAGTCTAAAAATCCTTGTAAAGCTACATGGGATCTAATACAAAATAGAACACAAAGAAATCCTATTAATAGAAATATTGACAGACTTCTAATAAATGATAAGATAGTTGATAATCCGAATGACATTGCAAACATATTTAATAATTATTATATTGACATGGCAAATTTTAATTCAAATTGTAATTATAATATTATAAATATACAATCGAACCATGCCAGCATGTTTTTAAGACCAACAGATGAGTTTGAAGTTATTAAAATAATTAACACACTTAAATCTACAAACTCGACTGGCCACGATGAAATACAGACAAAGGTACTAAAAATGTGTAAAAATGAAATTGCTCCTGTGCTAAGCTATTTAATTAATCTGTCATTTAGCACTGGATCTTTCCCGGAACCATTAAAAATGGCTATAGTAAAACCACTTCATAAAAAAGGGAGTATTTCTGATGTGGATAATTACAGACCGATATCTCTTCTACCCAACTTTTCAAAGATATTTGAAAGAGCAATGTTAAATCAATTAATAAATTTCTTAGAAAAATTTAAATTGATAACATCGGTTCAAAATGGTTTTCGAAAAGGCAAATCGACAACATCAGCTGCTTTTTCTCTTATAAATAATGTGCTATCACATATGGATAAGCGCAATCATGTCACGGCTGTCTTCTTTGATATGAGTAAGGCCTTTGATACTGTATCACATAAAAAATTAATTTATAAATGCGATATGTATGGAATAAGAGGATTAGCAAGTGAATGGCTAAGTAGTTACTTAAGTAATAGAAAACAATACGTAGAGATATCAAAAATGGACGCAAGCCTGGAAGTTAATGAATATAAATCGACCATTAGACTAAATACAAACGGTGTTCCACAAGGAAGTATTTTAGGACCCTTGTTATTCCTGCTTTATATAAATGACTTGCCAAATGTCACAGAGTATGACTGCACTATGTTTGCTGATGATGTATCTGTAGTGATACCTTGCAATAACGACAAAACATATAATAATGACATAAACGGAACAATTACGAAAATTATAGAATGGTTACATAATAATAATTTGAATATAAACTACAATAAAACTACATATATACAATTTATTAACAAAAATAGAGTTAAACAGTCTGGTGTGGTTCTGGAGGAAGATTTCCAGGGGCAAAGCTCATTGCCACCACACGCGTCGCAGGTTGCGGATAGCGAACGGCCCCCAGATATGGAGGTTAGCTGTGAATAACCAATAAGCAGTCGCGGACAATGCAGCGGTCTGTCGGAGAGGTGCCGGGGAGCCTATGGCAGGGTATACCTCCATAAATAGCGCGCAAAACTCCATGATGACAGATGGCAGTGGCGAATTAGGGCCGCCACTATAAACAAAGCTCTTATGCCCGGGGAGTTGGACCTCGTCAACCTTGGTTGGTAGTTCAAATAGGAGATGGAAAACTCTGATTTCAAACCAAATAAGCCTTCCTAGAAGATTACAGTAAGGTGAGGCTACCGGACTACCGGAGAAGATCATTTAAAGAAGCCCAAGGAGGGTTGACGTCAGGCAGGCGGCCGGTCATAAAAGAAAAACTGAAGCCAAAACCATTCTCTCGTAATATGAATTTGAGTGAACGAATTGATGATCGGACTAGGGCGTACCCCCGAGGCGACGCGCAGGGGCAGCACCCGGCCACTGCGAGAAATGGACAAGGGTTGTTGCACCACAACGGACGGGTGCAACATAAGAAGCAAGTCCAGAAAATAAGAGAAGTATGTATGAGGTGTGGTAGTTGGAATGTAGGTTCGATGACTGGAAGAGGAAGAGAGCTAGCGGAGGTATTGAAAAGGCGAAGAATAAAAGTAGCCTGTATACAGGAGACGAAATGGAAAGGAGCGAAAGCTAAAGAGATTGGAGAAGGATATAAATTTTACTATGTAGGAAGTGCTGGGAAAAGGAATGGGGTTGGAATAGTGCTGGATAATGAGCTGAAAAAGTGTGTCATAGATATAAAAAGGATAAGCGATAGAATAATAGCTGTGAAAGTAATAGTAGAGAGCATGGTTCTGAACATTATTAGTGTGTATGCTCCTCAGACTGGAAGTGATGAAGACGTAAAAGCAAAGTTTTGGGAAGATTTTGATGGTTTGATGATAGGTATTCCAGAAAATGAAGAGGTATATGTTGGAGGGGATTTTAATGGACATGTAGGCGTACATAATGAAAACTATGATAGAGTTCATGGGGGGAGGTCGATTGGTATACGAAACGAGGATGGCGAATCTTTATTAGAAACTGCTTCAGCATTTGACCTGGCTATAGTAAACACTTGGTTTAAAAAAAAGAGGAACACCTTATCACCTATAAAAGTGGTCACCATGCGACACAAATAGACTTTTTCCTTACGAGACGAAACAGGCTATGGACTGTGAAAGACTGTAAAGTGCTACCAGGAGAAGATTTAGTCACACAACATAGATTGTTATTAATAGAACTAAAAATTAAAGTACATATAAATAAAAATAAGAAACGCCCCCCACCTACAACTAAATGGCGAATGATAGAAAACAAGGAGTATGCAAGTAGATTCAAGAATGAAGTTGTAGGCAAAATGATTAGTATGAAAGATATGAAAGGAAAAACAGTGAATGAATGTTGGGATGAAATAGCACATTATATTAGAATGGTAGGAAAAGAGGTCTTTGGAGAAAGTAAGGGAAAGGGCATAATAGATAAGGATACATGGTGGTGGACTGAAGAAGTGCAAAAGATATTAAAAGAAAAGAAGAATGCTTTTAAAGATTGGCAAAAGGTACCTATAGAGAATGATCGTCTGAAACAAGAGAAAAAGATAATTTATAATAAGTTTAAAAAGGAAGCAAAAAAAGTAGTAGCAATATCCAGAACAAGGGCATTAGATAGAATATACAAGTCACTTGATGACCACAGTGGTCAAAAAGAACTATACAGGATCACAAAAATGAGAGAAGAAAGAGCGAAAGATATGAAGCATGTGAAATGTATAAAAGATGATACAGGCCAAATTTTGTTAAAAGACGACGACATAAAAACACGTTGGAAGGTATATTTTGAAAAACTTATGAATGAAGAGAATCTGTGGGATGAGCCTACAAAAGATGTCTCGGTAAACATCGGTGTAGTAAATGAGATTGGTATGGATGAAGTAAGGAAAGCAGTGAAAAGTATGAAGAATGGGAAAGCTGTTGGGCCAGATGGCATACCAGCAGAAGTCTGGAAATTATTAGGAGAAGATGGATGCAAGTGGTTAGCTTCATTCTTTAATAAATTATTGCAGGAAGTGGCGATCCCTAAGGAATGGTGCAATAGTTCACTAGTGCCCATTTTTAAGAATAAGGGTGATGTACAGGATTGTAATAATTATCGAGGAATAAAGCTCATGTCTCACAGTATGAAAGTATGGGAGAAAGTGATAGAGAAGCGATTGCGTGATGAGACTAGTATCACCCAAAACCAGTTTGGATTTATGCCAGGCCGAAGTACCACAGATGCCATATTTGCACTGCGCCAGCTGTGTGAAAAATACAGACGTGCTCACAAGAACTTGCACATGGTGTTTGTGGACCTGGAAAAGGCGTACGATAAAGTACCCAGACCGGTTTTGTGGTGGGCCCTGAAAGATAGAGGAGTGCCAGTGAAGTATGTGGAGTTGATTCGTGCTATGTACAGTCAACCTCGTACATACGTTCGGTCGGCCGCGGGAAATACCAGCGAGTTCAGTGTGGCTGTAGGCTTGCATCAGGGGTCAGCTTTAAGCCCGTACCTCTTTTTGTTGATAATGGATGCCTTGACGTCGGAGATACAAGAAGAGGCACCCTGGTGCATGCTATTTGCAGATGACATTGTGCTCGTTGGTGAGGAGGGAGCTGAGATACAGAGTAGATTGGCGATATGGCAGCAAAAGCTGGAAAGTGGTGGCTTAAAGATAAGTAATTCCAAAACGGAATACATGTTTTGCGACTTTGGCGGTCTTTCTGGCTCTGCAGCCATATCACTAAATGGAGTTCCATTACCGATCTGCTCCGATTTCCGGTATTTAGGTTCACTCCTCCAAAGCAATGGCGAATTAGACCGAACCATAAAGCACAGGATTAACTCAGGTTGGATGAAGTGGCGGCAGGTTACGGCGACGACGTGCAACTCACGAGTTCCCCTTAAACTTAAGGGCAAAATTTACAAGACCATGATCCGGCCTGCCATTTTGTATGGATCAGAGTGCTGGCCCATAAAGGCGACGGATGAGAGACGACTGCATGCAACTGAAATGCGAATGTTGAGATGGATGTGTGGTGTGACGAGGATAGACAAGATAAAGAATGAATACATCAGAGGAAGTATGAAAGTGGCACCGATGTCAGAGAAGTTAAAGAGTAATCGTCTATCGTGGTATGGGCATGTAATGCGTAGGAATGAAGATCATATCCTAAGGACGGTGTTACATATGAATGTGGATGGTTATAAGGGTAGAGGAAGACCGAAAAAGAGATGGATGGACTGTGTGAAAGATGATATGGTGAGAAAGGGAGTAAATAACGGAATGACTGCGAACAGAGATGAATGGAAGAGAAAAACATATTACGCCGACCCCAAATAAATGGGATAAGGAAGAAGCAGATGATGATGAGAGTTAAACAGTCTTTAAACGTAACTTGTGCTGGAAACACTATCAAAGAATCTTCGCAAATCACTTTTTTGGGCATACTATTGGATGATAGATGCTCTTGGGAAAATCACACTAATAAAATATGCAATAAAATGAATTCATTTGCCTATGCTCTCTGGCGATTAACAAGGATTAGTAATAAAAAAACAAGCTTACAGGCATATCACGGCTACGTAAGTTCCATTTTGAGATATGGCATTTTGATTTGGGGCAACTCATATCATGCTAAACGGGTTCTTATAGCTCAGAAACAATGCATCAGAGCAATATGTAATGTTGACATACGTATATCTTGCCGACCACTGTACAAAGATTTAAATGTATTAACTGTTCCATGTCAATATATCTACGAAGTGTGCAAATTTGTAAGAATGCATATCAAATTATTTAGAAAAAAAGGTGAATACTGTAATTTTAACTTAAGGAATCCAAATAATCTCATTCTCCCATACAATACTACAAACTTGTATAGCAGAAATGCCTATTGTATGTCAATAAAAATTTACAATAAGTTGCGGCATGATATAAAAATACTACCGATAAATATGTTCAAGAGAGAGTTAAAAAGATGGCTGATCAATAAGTGTTTTTACTCTGTTGATGAGTACTTTAATTCATGAAGTAGGTAATCGGAGTACTTTGCCCAGAAATTTAAATTTAATTTAATAATGAAGAAAATAAAAATGAAACTGAGAAATATGTACAATCTTATAATAATAAATGGACACTGTTAATTTTGCATGCCAGTTTCTGGTGAAAAGTGTGATACATAAATTATAATTTTTAAAATCCTGTAAACCACTTTTCAGGCAAAATAAAGATATTTGTATTTGTATTTGTATTTGTATTTGTACCAGCGGCTCAGACAATACAAGCCTGCAGTCCCGTCCGTCAGGTCCGGCAGACCGTTTCAGTTTGAGTTTCCCTAAAGCTCGTTTAACATCTGTTAATTGGAATCTGTCAATGTCTATTCGCGCCGATCCATTCATACTACCTGATTCAGCTACTGCCGAACTCACGTTGAGTTTAGCGGGTACCGTACTATATACCGACTGAAAAAATCTGCTAGCTCTTTTGCGCAATTCTCCCCTTCCAGTACCACCCCGTCTTTAACTATATCTCGCAAATTATTATTTTTTCTTTTTGAATTAACGTAATTCCAAAATGCTTTTGGATCCTCCGATAAATGTCTTTGAACCCGATCCTGATACTGAGTTTCGGCTTTTTGAATCATGTTTTTCACCCGTGCCCTACATATAGAAAAAGATTCGTAATCAGTTCGCAATTTGCTCGCTTTATACCTCTCATGAAGAGCAGCCTTTCGTTTTATGTCGCGAATTATTTCAGCATTGTACCATTCGGGGTAATTGTATCTCGACGTTACATGCCTTCGCTTCGCTTTTTATTTGGTACACAGTCATCTAAAATATTATTAATATTACTATAAAAATAGTTCAAACACTCGTCTATATCACTTAAATTATACAGCGGAGTCCAGTCTACAGAAGTTAATGTTGCATATAAATGATAGTTCGCTTTATTAAAGTCCCATTTTGTTTGATACGATTGAATGTCGGCATGAAAAACGCCCCCACCAGTCTGTTGCAGTTGTGTATTGTGCCGTCAGTTACCTACTATTGTTACCGATATCTCAAGTGGTGGATGGTATGCGTCAATCGAAACCAACGGCTCCGACGCAGCGCATACAGACACACACTTGTCCATAGACGTCAATACTAAATCTAATTGGCGATTATTGCAATTAGCTATTCTGTTTCTCTGAATGAATCCACAATAAGTCTGTAAATACTCAAAATAATTGCTAAGAAATGAGGTACAGGAGTGTAGGTTAAAATCGCCTATAACTATTACTTGCCTATATTTAACAGATAATTGTTCTATAATTTTAAAGAGCATCATGTATTCCTTTTCTTTACTATTCGGTGGAATATAGACAACACAACACAAAAATAAAAGTCTATTGTGTGAGTACACAGTAGCACAAACCAGTTCAAACATCTGATCGGTGACGTTGACGTCACCCGGTATAGGTACATTACGCAGCTCGAGACGCGGTGTGGCCACGAGAAGAGCGCCGCCCTGTTTACGCCCATCAGTTCGATCACTGTGCAATATTTTGTAACCTGGAGGGATTAGTTCAGCGTTCTTAATGGATTCATTACAACCCGTTTCTGTAATCGCAAATAGATCAGCAGCAGAAGATGCAACACCTGCGTAAAAAACTTCTAGTTTTGTCCGAAGGCCTCTAACATTTTGATAGTATACTTCAATTATTGTGTGGGGACTTTCTTTTTGTATCGTTTGGCTTACGAAACCACACCCATTCACAAAATTCCACGTTGATAGGCCAGGCGTCTGGTTCACACAATTTTATGTAAACGCTTTCCGGAACTCCTATCACAAATGAAGCATAATCCCTCTCAGTTTTATGTCTTATTTTTTCTACCTTTATTGCACATTCTTTACCGCATATCTTCTTAACATAGCCTTCTAAGTTTTCCGTAGTAGTATCTTTGTGTAGACGCCATACATGTAAGTATTTTTTGCGCTCAGTTCCCTGTATTTCTACAGAGTTTATACTTCCGCCTCTTTTTACTTCTGCGTTGGGATATCTAGACCTTCTCTTTCTCACTTCAGTCCAGTTATTTTCATTTAAATTCTTTTCCTTTGTTGCTACCGATTCTGTAATAAATCTTGTAATTTTCATGTGGGCTTCATCACCTCGTGACTTGTTCTTCACTGATACGCTCGCCTGCTTTATGGCCTTACTTGGTTTTGTGACTACCGCCTTTATATTTTTTGCGGTCATTTTTGCAAACGATTCCGATGTTTTACTTACATCTGAAGATGTCACAGGAATTTCTTCTTTGTTCTTCATGTCACTAATATAGGCTTCGAGGTTTTCATTCCTACTTTTTAACACTTTTATTTGATCTTCTAATCCGTTAATTTTATTTGCTTTTTCTTGTACTACCGTCATAGTTCTCCGCAAATCATTTAATTCCAGTTCATTTTTAAGAAATTGATTTTGTAAATGCTCGAATGCAGCCATTTGGTTAGCCAGTCTGGTCACCATATCGATTCGGAATTCTCGCATCTCTTCTAAAACTTTACTTTCATTTTCTATCAACGATGTTTCCGCTTGATATCGATTTCCCCGCGTAGTGTTGACATAATAACCGGGGGTAAAAGGTTGATTCATGATGCTTCCTCTGACTGGAGTATCTGAGTTGTCTCGTTTCGGGTTAGAACACACCACTGGACATACCCATCGATTTCTGTATCCCTGAGTTAGTGCTTCAAATGTCTCCAAGGACATAGCCAGATACTTTAGGTGAAATAACTTTTTACATGCTTCCCTTGAACACTCCATGTAAGAAATATCATAAATTATGGCCTCGCAGCCATTACACTTCGTCTCCATTTAATTGCACTTTAATTAATATTGATTATCCAAAAACACGTCCGTTCCGTACTATGACTACCGTCATCAAAATTTATTATTTATTATAAATTAATTACTAAGCTACTTGGTGTCCCTGTAGCCCTAAGCCCCGCATGTTTATGGGGGCTCGACCCCAGACTGGGAGCATAGCAAATGGCTAACGCGGGACGAGAGGGAAGGTTGAAAGGAAGAGGAAATGGATAGGAAAAAGAGGAAGAAGGGGAAAAGGACGGTGGTGGACCACGTCGTCGAACTGAAAGAGCGACAAAACTAGGAACTCGGCAAATCCCGGAGAGTCGCGCGGACTAAATAAAAAAAGAATGAAAATGACGATCAAGAATGGGAAAGATGTTTGGATGAAGCAATTGGTTTTAAATATCTGGCAAAGTAGAGAGTGCTTAAAACAAAGAGGTTAACAGAGAATAAACCTTAAAAGTTATATGTTTTGTTAATTTATTTTGAATGTTGATTTAAAATAAAAATTATTTGTATAAATACTTTTGCACTTATTATTTACTATAGTATTTATTAAACACAATGAACGAAGCTTTAAGTATCTATGGCTTGCTTATCTTTAATATTCTTTGAGAACCGATGACTACAGAAATATCTACCCGAGCGAAGCCGGGTTTTCATCTAGTATGTATTTAAAGGCAAGGTAATTAAGTGTTTAATATGATGACGCAATCTTTACTTACCCACTGTAAAATATGTTAAATATATTATCGATCGTTATATGTAATTAAATAAAATAACAACAAAAGATATGTATTGCTGTTACACTATGAATTTCGTAATATTTTGCAAAATAGACATTAAATTTTTGGTTATGCACATAGAATGCACAAGTGGAAGATTCTACTTATTATACAATAAACGATGCAATTTCTTGATATTTTTAAACATCTATTACAATGTTTTAATTTGGGTTTTATGGTGATTGTTGTAATATGGATAGGTGTTGTAGGGAGAACAAAGGAAAGGCACTTAGCTCTGATTTTGGCTTCAAATGATGTGATGCGATGCTTTAGATGCTACGCTGATCGGCTCATTAGTTGTACAAATCCCAATTCTTTCTTCTCCAAAGGCTGGTAGCTGGTTTCTTTGCTTCTTTTGTATTATCTTCGCGATAAACTTTGTATCAATTGCGCGACGTTATATTCACAGCGAGTCAGTCCTTTAATTTCAAACTGTATTTTCGTACAGTCCTGTCACGGTCGCCAAATATGTCCTTACAGACACGTGGAGCAATAAAAATACTCAAAAAGTAATTAAATATCCTTGTATTTCGATTCGCTTTTACAGTATGCAAGTTTCGTGACTAAGTGAATTTATGAGAGAATATAATTTTGTAACGGGTGGTAAAAAAATAAATCAATATAACGCCTCGGTAAAATGTAATATTAATAATAGTTAGCCGGTTTTGCTATAGAAATTTATCAGGCTTTAACAGTTATATATGTCGCCGCAGCTACATTATAACCCACAAAATAAAAATAAGGAGATGAATGACGCATCTGCTGTTGATTTACCATATTGATTATCAACATTAATAGAAACTGAATCCCATTCATTACATCTTTAATATAAGGACAATAGATGGAGCCACCATGCGGCTTAATATCAACGCATAATCGCTTCAATTAATGCCGCTAGATGGCGTCATTATCAGTCCTTTTTAATAACTTATGTTTGTTATTTAAAATTACTAAATATAGTAAAAACTAAATTAAATATTAAAATTTACTATGAATTGAGCAATTGTTATGTGAATTGTAAATAAATTTATCAATGTCGAGCGAATGTCGGATGTTGCGTAACGTCCGCCATTTGCGTGCGGATTTCCTTCACAATAATTAAAACTTTGATAAAATCTTGTAACCATTTTAAAAAGAAAATAATGCAATCATCTTGATTTAAATTTAAATACCAAAAAGTTATTTTTAACAATAATGTAACGTTCAATTATTTTGCATTTAAGTTGTTAACTAAAATCAACATGAAAAACATCCGGATGATTCGGTTAATAGTGTAAGTCAAATTTATTAATACTACAAGTTTATGGCTTTATTTAATTGCTAATATTATTAGAATAACTAGACGGTAATTTAAGTAATTATGCCGCTTTGTTATTGTTTAATTATAAGCCTTAGGCAAAAATGGTATTTTACTTCCAGCACTGTGGCGATCGACACCTTCCGACTTGAGCGCGCGTTCAAGTTGGAGGGAACACGATTTGACCACATGGCTGGTCTTGTGAATAAGATTCATTCTGTGTTCGGTGCTCGAGCGGCGTGGAAGTAAGTTGAAAACTCTTGTTAGTACATAAGTACATACATTTCATACATGTCAAAAATTATCTTCTAATGTAGGTACATACATTTCTTTCATACATTTCATACATTTCAAAAATTATTTTTTAATGTAGGTACATACATTTCATACATGTCTTTTAATGTAGGTACATACATTACTTTCATACATTTCAAAAATTATATTTTAATGTAGGTACATACATTTCTTTCATACATTTCATACAGGTCAAAAATTATCTTTTAATGTAGGTACATACATTTCTTTCATACATTTCATACATTTCAAAAATGAACTTTTTATGTAGGTACATACATTTCTTTCATACATCAAAGATATTATTATTGTAGATATCGAAAGTTATGTATACAAGTAATTCTGAATGTTATCAAGTTCAAAATAAGCACACATTACTGGCTTAGATAATAGAGTAATATTACTTGTAATAAAAACATTTGTGACACCCATATGTATACAAATTACATAGTAAGTACTTACGCCCGCGCCGTGAGACTCATAAGCGTACAGCGCATGCGCGTCGTGCGGTAACCACACCGACCGACCAATAGGAGCGCGCCTCTCGCGCATCCAGAAAGTTCGCGACTAATGGACGGTATAGTAGTAAAGCAATGAGTGTTCCAGTGACATCATTATAATATTTTCTCGTTAAGTTTTATTGTAATATACACAATTTCGTACTAAGTAACGTGTTCCCCCGTTACACATTTCTATAATAGTAATGAAAAACCTAGATCGACCCTGTTCACTTCATCTAGGATTGAAGTTTTAAGAATAGAATAGAATAGAAAATCATTTATTCAAATAAACTTACATTGAAGCACTTTTGAATAGTCATTATATTTTTTAATCTACCGCTCGTTCGGAAAGCTGTCTCATCACAAGAAGAACGAGCAAGAAACTTGCGTGTTGCTCTTTTAAATTATTTTATTATTACTTTACATTTTTAAGTTTAAGTGTGTGAATACAAACCACCAATTAGCACTAATTCTATTAAATACTCAATAGAAAAAATATTGAATATATAACCAACTGGTTAAACAATTAATAAGAGGAAATCAGTCATAGTGATTAGAGCAGACCAGTCCCTACAAGCAGCACCCGTTCACGAGTATGACGAATGAGCCAGCCATCACTGCGCTCGACCATATTTTAGGGAGCCCAATGACCCGGCCCACCACGCCGCCACAAGTCTGGACATTTTAGTGAGCATGACTACTCAAAACACTAGACTACGTCAAAGCTACTTACAATTGCTATCTGATAGTTATAGTATTCACATTTTACATAAGAATGCATGCGGCAATCAATACAAAAACCGCTACGCTTTCATATTTCTAAAATCAATCAATTAAATCAAGAAAGCAATGAGAAAATTAAATTATAACGTTGTATGCTAATAAACTAGTTATTTACTTGATATGTTGTCGTCTATGAATTCGTCTATCCTGTAATAGGGTTTCTTACACAAAAATTGTTTAATATATGATTTGAATTGCCTCTCTGTCAGATTTAGTGCAGATTCTGGCAGTTTATTATAAAATCTTACGCAATTACCATAGAATGAATTACTGACTTTGTGCAGGCGGCATTTAGGTAAAATTAGCTTATTTTTATTGCGTAAGTTTCTATTTGTACAGTCTTTAAGTTTTCTAAAACTTTCTAAATTCTTCCGTGTATACATGATATTCTCATAAATGTATTGTGAAGTAACGGTGAGGATATTTGAATCTTTAAAACACTGACGTAATGACTCTCTTGAACCCATACCATAAATAGAACGTATGGCTCTCTTTTGTAAAATAAATATAGTATTTATATCGGCTGCTTTACCCCACAGTAGTATACCATATGACATAATGCTATGGAAATAACTAAAGTATACAAGTTTAGCCGTCACCACGTCTGTTAATTGCCTAATTCTTCTAATTGCATATGCAGCTGAACTGAGTCTATTGGCCAATTTTGAAATATGGGGCCCCCATTGTAATTTCGAGTCCACTGTTATACCTAAAAAAACTGTATCATTAACAAAATTTACTATTTCATCATTAAGCAATAACTGTGTATTTATTGGTCTTACATTAGGAAGTGTAAATTTTATACACTTTGTTTTGCTGGAATTTAATAATAGGTTATTACATGTAAACCAATTTAATATAGCAGACATAGCACAATTTACATCGTCTAATTGATTAGTTTGACGTCCAATTTTAAACACTAACGAAGTATCATCCGCAAACAGTATATCCTATATCTGCAATTTTCTCTACCATAAAGGGAAGGTCATTTATGTAAATTAAAAAGAGAAAGGGGCCTAAGATTGACCCTTGTGGAACGCCCATCCCAATATTAGCTCCCTTAGATTTTATACCGTCAATATCTACAGTTTGGACCCTATCCTCTAAATAAGTTCTCATTAATTTTAGATCATTATCTTTTATACCATAATGTTCGAGCTTGTACAAAAGTGTTTTATGATCCACGCAATCAAAGGCCTTTGATAGGTCACAAAAAACTCCGAGAGCATCCTGTGACTTCTCCCATGACTGGAAAATATGTGTTATCAGCGCTACACTTGCGTCAGTGGTAGACTTGCCGGCGGTGAAACCATATTGTTGACTGTGAAGCAGTCGGTTATCCCTGAAGTGTTGTAACATTTGATTTAACATTATCTTTTCAAACACCTTACTTAGAACTGGCAAAATAGATATAGGTCTATAGTTCCCTGGCTCAAATTTATCACCTGATTTAAATAGTGGGATTAATTTGCTAAATTTCATTAATTGTGGAAAAGTGCCATTATCAATACATTTATTAAAAATAGTAGCTAGATATGGAGCAACAATATCTATGAAAGAACTAACTACTTTTACAGACATGGCCCAAAGGTCTTCTGTATTTTTTAGATTTAGATGTTTGAATATTTTTATGATATGAACGGGGCTAACATGTGAAAATTTAAATCTTAAAGCACAACAACCGATATTAGACTCTAGTAATATTTTTGCTCGAGATGGAGATGAGTCCAGAGAAGATGTAATGTTAATCGGAATGTTAGCAAAATAATCTTCAAAAACATTAACTACATCTTTTGTTGCTGTTATTAATTTATTATCATAATTTAATGCAAATTGATTATAGGCTAATTTAGATCTTCCGGTTTCTTTATTTATAATGCCCCAGATGGTTTTAATTTTGTCAGAAGACTGGTTAATTTGTTTATTAATATAATTAGATTTAGCCGTAATACAAACTTTTTTAAAAATTTTCGAATAATTTTTCACGTAAGTGGTGAATTTGTCATCAAATCGATATTTTTTTTGATCGTATAAATCAAACAAAATATTTCTACTTTTAAGTATACCTACTGTTGCCCATTCCGTGAATTTAGATTTAACATAAACTTCTTTTTTCTTGAAAAATTGTTCATACTCTCCTGATAGAATAGTAATTAGCTTGGTGTAAAGATAATCAGGATTATTACTAGATTGTAACAGCAAATCCAATTTATTTTTAATCGCGCTTTTGTATTTGTTAATATTGTAAACATTTATTTGTCTTTTTGATTTTTTATTATTGTTGACTTTATTGATCTGACTGTTAAACTTAACAACTTGACCACAGTGATCTGAAGGAAGTTTATTTATTATGAATTTTTCTGTATACTCACAGTTACAAAAAACATTGTCAAGACAAGTAGCAGACGTGGCAGTTACACGAGTAGGTTCATAAAAGACATGACTTAAATCAAATGATTGAAATAAACTAATAATTTTTGTACATGTGGGTGTGTTACAAAGAATATCAACGTTAAAATCTCCACATACAATAATTTTTTTAATACTATTAAATATTTTTTTTAATATATCCTCCATCACCCCTTCAAATACATTGTAATCACTATTAGGAGGTCTGTACACACATATAAGGATATAATTTTCTAGTTCTATACAAGATAATTCTATACAACACTCAATAGAAAGTCTAACAATGTCAGCACGTTCCTTTACTTTAATATTATTTCTTGCAATTATCATAGACCCGCCTCTGTTAACTGACTTTCTATTGAAGCAGCTGACAACGTTATAATTATTTAAATTGAACATCATATTGCTCTCTTTAAGCCAATGTTCTGTGAAACAGACAATATCAATATTATACTTTTCTAAAAATAATTGTATAATTAACTCGCTGCCGGGAAAACTTTGTATGTTCTGATGAACAATTATTAATTCTGATTGCTTTCCCTTTGTCTTTGTGAGCAGTTTAAATCTGCAGTCATAGTATTTATGTCACAAATATTAATAGAATTATTTGTTATGTCAGTATTTTTATGTTTAAGTTTACCATGTAAACTGTTCATGTAGTCAATATTATAAGCCACTAAAGTGGCTATTTTATTTTTAGATAATTTAGAGAGATACATTGTATCTTTTGTCAAATAAAAATCACTAATAAAACTATTAGTATAAAAAAATTTAAAAATGTCACTATGACGACATGTCAATGTATGTAATAAGTTGTTCAGGTAATGTACCTTACTGTTAATTTTTTTATGAAGATGTCCTTTTGTGTAAGGAAAAGCGCACAATACAATCTTATACACATTTAATTGTAATAAATATTCAATTCCTTTAATTATATCCTGCCTATTTAATTGAATACTATTACCAAAAATAACACAATTAAGCTATTTAGCTTAATTAATATTCCTTCTTTTGAAACCGAATTTCATTTCATTATAGATATAAATTAACTGACCCGGCAAACCTTGTTTTGCTTTATAAATTAACTAGCTGTACCCGCGACTTCGTCCGTGTGGAATAGTGGCCTTTATCAAATAAATAATAAATATTTAATAATGTAACTCGAAAAATCCAAAGAAAAAAGTTTCATCGTACTAGTTTTGAAAATGACGAATTTTTTCATCATCTTCAACTTTCATCTTATATTTCATTTTACCCTCTTAAGGATAACATTTTACATACTTAGAATGTCATATTTATTTATATTTAGTCAGCAGCCTAAAAAATATTTTTAATTAAATTATAAGATTATAAATTAAAGCTTTAGCTTTAAAAATGACGATATTTTCATATAGCCTTTCATTTCCCCTTTCAACCCTTTTTCGCATTAAAAAGTAGCCTTTCTCACAGTCTACATTAACTGTGTACCAAATTTCAATTAAATAAGTTCAGTAGTTTTGGCGTGAAAGCGAGACAAACAGACAGAGTTACTTTAGCATTTATAATATTTGTAAGAATATCGCTATTAAAAATAGGGGTTGGTAAAAGACGGGCCAAAATTTAGGCGTGTATGTAACATTATAAATAAATTAAAAATTGTCCATAAATAAAAAAAAAATTCAGGGTAGGCCACCCCTATGACTTAGGGGTATAAAAAATAGATAACAACCCTACCTCAGACCTAGCAAGTATACATATCAAATTTCATCAAAATGTGGGAGAAATATGGCAACTAACACTGTGATACGAAATTTATATATAAGATATAGCGGAATTCTCATTAGGGAAAAGAGGGGTACATCGTAGAATACATGAGGTATATACCAGTAAATTAATTGTAGCTAAAACCAGTCTCTTACACATAACGATTGAAATAAAAAATCATATAGCCCGATTTTGATACGTACGAGTATAAACGTATCAAAATCGGGCTATACGTATAGCGCAGACGCGTTACAACATATCTTCGTCGAGAGAAAAAAATAGGCATGGAATGTAGAATAAACTATAACATAATATATACATTGGCACATAAGCCATATCTGCAGGGTGTCGGCTAACGATATTATACCTACACATTTACATTGAATCTTGAATCGTCCCTAATGAGGTACAGGTGAGGTACACGATACAGTTACCTACATATCTAGACACGCGGTAGCGTGTCAAGCCGAGTTTCAAGTAAACTGGCAAGCAGCACCGTGTGTATATTTACACGAACCATTTGGAGCCACTTTTGACCCCCTCATAACTCAAAAACTCTTTCACACAAAGCTCACAACCACAATCAGTGTCGATAACTAGCAAACTTCAAATATTGCATTGAGCGGTAAACACTAGTTGCTATAATTTAGATTCTGTCTCGTACTTATAACTAGGAGTATAGTCGAATTTCGTATTTATTATGTTATTAACTGAGATTTGGTATTAATTATTGTTTCAATATTTAGCGCACATCGATAGTGTAAAATCATTATTTTTATAAATAATTATTAAATAATAGGCATTTCGGTATAGGGCGCCGCGGAGGCGCCGTGTGGGAGCGGTGCGATAAAACGTTGACGCGAATCTGTCCGAGCGAATGGCAGCCGCCCTCATGTCTCAATGTTTTGTTTCTCGATATCTAACCTATAAGGTTGCGATTTATGCTACGAAATTTATAGCTTTCTTAAATTATACTTATATATTTGTGGTTATATTATTATTACATTTTTTTAGTAAATACGTATGATATAGACAATAGTTTAAACCAAAAATTTATAACAATTTTAGTATAGTTATAAGTAGGAATGTATAGTTAACTCGAGAATGAGAACTCATTGGTAACAAATTGTTTTCTTGAGAATTCAATAGATAACAGTCAATTTGTTACATAATCGTCTTTACGAACTATAACGTGTCAATACGAAGTTTCAGATATTAAATAATGTATATGTTGAAAGAGAACAATTCCGTATTTGCTTAACATATGCTATTACTATCCACAAATCACAAGGCCTTAGTTTTGGCAGTCCTCTTCTCAACATAGGCTCCTCTATATTTAATAAAGGGCAGGTTTACGTTGGACTCTCCAGAGTTAAAACCTTAGATGGAGTACGTCTTAACAATTTAGATCCAAGTCACGAGAGCTCTATTGTAGAGTACAACCATCTGTGGACGTTATACCGCCCCGATTTGCCCAAAAATTCCTGATACTGAATTGGCATTGCACTGGAACATTTAAAAGTTACACGAAAATATAGAAAATAACACAAAAAAAAGACAATTATACCCCGTTGTACAAATTGTAATAAGTATTGGCCTTAATAGTTTACAGTATGAAATACTAGATGGCGCTGTGTCAATTCTAAAACGCGCTATAGTTTCGTTTTGATCATTACATGTATTCATTGTAATGCAAAAATTAAATTGTCAATTAACCTTGGTACGTCTTTTATTTGTATAATACTTCTAGAGTGTTAAACATTGTGGTCCTTCGAGCCGGATGTAAAGTTCAATTTTGAGTGGCTGGCAAGTTTTTGTGTTCGAGTACCGACGCAGTGGTGGATTGCCGCTTATGGTGCGTGGTGTCGCCGGTCTACGAGTGCATCGAGAGCGCCTGTCGGATATATCCGATAGGGGGCGCTGTAGCAGCCGGGAGAGAAACCACCAAGGAAAGTGAAGTTAAAGTGTGAGTGAGTGCCATAATAGTGAGAAAATAAAAAAAATTGTAAGTACTTTGAAATTATTAACTAAATTTCCAATAAAAGTAGTGAAATTGGACTTAGAATAATTCGAGAAAAAGTGAACATACGGGGAATCCATGCCGGTTTTCAATCAGAATTAATACAGTTTCAAACACTTAGAAAAATAATTGATATTTTGAACTTAGAAAATTAACGCAAAATTACTCAATCTACTGGACATAGAAGAATTTGCGCATCAGTGCTATTATAGACTTTAAATAGTTTTAGATAAGTATAATAGTTAAATAAAAATATTGTTTTTATTTCAAAGTTTGTTTATAAATTAATAGGTGTTTCAATAGAATATTTAGGTTGTTTATTCATTGTATTGGTAAGAGTTGGTAAACTTTGTTTCTTTATTATTTCTAAAATTGTATTCTTTTATAATGGAGTCGTCAATTAATATACAGGACGATATTAAAACTAAAATTGTGAAAGCCAGAAGTAATTTTAAGAAATCGCTTAAGGAACGTTTAACACAGGCTTATATCGAAACTAGGTTGGAAAATTTAGAAAGATCTTGGCTACAATTTACCAACACTCATTCAAAAATTATTAGTGACATACCTAAGTCTGAAATTGCAAAGTCTTCTTATACTCAAACTGATATGTATGAGCAAACTGAAGAGACTTATATAGATTATAAGACTGAACTAAAGGGGTCATTAACAAAATATTTAACTAGTACCGATAGTGTCAAGTAAAGAAAAGGAAAGTCAGTCTCTCATAGTAAAATTATCTAGAATTTCCATTCTGTATTCTCAGGACAATATTTAGAGTGGGTTAGTTTCAGAGATTTGTTTCTGTCTTTGGTACATAACAATAAGACGTTAGACGATGTACAACGTTTACATTATTTAAAAAGCCATCTCTCTGGAGAACCAGAACAATTACTACGTCACGTTCCTATTACACAGAGTAATTATAAAGTATGTTGGGATCTTATTGAGAAACGTTACAACAACAAAAGGTATCTTGCTAATTGTATTTTAAAGAGGTTCATGAGTCAAAAAAATGTAACGTCAGAGTCATCTACTGGTCTAAAAGAGCTTTTGGATACAACAAATGAGTGTATAAATGCATTAATAAATTTAGGCATTAATGTAACTTCGTGGGATATCATTGTAATTTATATAGTTAGTTTAAAATTGGATACTGAAACTAGAAAATTATGGGAAGTAAAAATTAGTGAAACTGGTGATGACTTACCTTCTCTAACACAATTTAAAAGTTTTCTTGAGAGTAGATTTAGATCGTTAGAATTTTTAGATAACAGATCTGTAAAAGTAAATTATTCTAATCGCACTCAATATAATACAAAATCACTTCATGTAACTACAGTATTTTCATGTGCTTATTGTAATGAAAACCATAAGATTTACAAATGTAAAAAATTTGCAAAAGCAGACATAGACACGCGGCGTACTTTTGCTCAAACCAACAGTTTATGTTATAATTGTCTAGGTTCTAAGCATTCGGTTTACTCATGCCAACAAACCACTCGTTGTAAAATATGTAAGAAAAGACATCATTCATTACTACATCCTAGAAGTATAGTACAATCAGCCGATAATGAAGTAGGTAGTGATCAATCGGTTAATAGTGATGTCGTCGTACCAACGACATCAGCAACACAAGACGAAGCTAGAAATGTCGTAGCATGTTTTTCTAGGGTTGACACCCAAGTGTTATTGGCCACCGCTTTAGTTAAAATTGTTTCAAAGACTGGAAAGAATATCACCCTCAGGTCGTTGTTAGACCAAGGTTCGCAGGCTTCATTTATTACTGAAGCAGCAGTTCAGCTTCTTGGGTTAAAGAAATATTCAAGCAGAAGTCAAATATCAGGGCTAGGAAGTGATCAGGCTGGTTCTTTGACCTCTAAGTCTGTAGTGTTTTTAAAAATTCAATCACTCCATGACCCCAACTTTGTTGTTGATGTAAAGGCTCATGTTTTAAAGAAGCTAACTACTTTTCTTCCAGAACGAAAGGTTGTCTTACCAGTATTAACAGAACTGTCTAAATCAGATTTAGCAGATCCTACGTACACCACACCCAACAAGATTGACTTGTTATTGGGTGCTAAAGTTTATGGAATGATCTTGGAAGAGGGTCTTATTAGGGGATCATCTCAATCATTAGTTGCTCAAAAAACCAAGTTAGGTTGGATATTGTCAGGAGAGATAGAATCTTCTGGTAACAATGAGAAAGAGTGTTGTTACTCAATTGTTAGTTTGCATTCTCATTGTAATGAAAACGAACTCCTACGTAAATTTTGAGAGTTAGAATCAGACAATTCCAATCTGAATCGTAAACATCTCACGCCTGAAGAGCAGAGATGTGAGGAACTGTTCGTCGCCACTACCAAACGAGATTCATTCGGTAGGTATGTTGTCAAATTACCATTTCGTGATCAAAATCCAACTTGTATGTATGGTAATTCTCGAGATATAGCAGCTCGTAGGTTTTATTTGTTAGAAAAGAGATTATTAAAAAATCCTAAGTTAAAGATGGATTATTCAAATGTCATAAAGGACTACTTAGATTTGGGTCATATGGAGCTTGTACCTGATGATGAACGGGATACCAAAAACGCTGTTTATTTGCCACATCATCCGGTCATCAGAGAAGATAAAAGTACTACTCAAACACGCGTTGTGTTTGATGCTTCGTGCAAAGATTGCAACGGTGTATCCTTGAACGATGATCTAATGGTTGGTCCGACTCTTCAGTCCGATCTGAGACATCTTATCATGCGCTGGCGATTGTATCCTATATGTCTAGTGGCAGACATAACTAAAATGTATAGACAGGTGAAGGTTTTTCCTGAAGATACAAACTTTCAGCGTATCTTGTGGCGTAATCCAGATAATCAAAAAGATGACTTACAACATTATAGGTTACTCACAGTTACTTTTGGGACTGCTGCCGCACCTCATCTAGCGGTAAAGGCCTTACAGCAGGTTGCTATTGATGAGGGTAATAAATATCCACACGTTTCTGAAAGAGTCCTCAGGGATTTTTATATGGATGACTTGTTGACCGGTTGTCAGAACGTTGAAGAAGGTCAAAGGGTCTATAAAGATATGAAGATGTTACTAGGCTCAGTAGGATTTCAACTCAGGAAATGGTGTAGCAATAGTGAAAGTTTGCTAGAAAAGATAAAGGAAGGAAACGAGGATAAATTAGGTAATCTAGAACTAAAAATAGATTCAGTAATGAAGGTACTTGGACTTACATGGAATCGACGCTCTGATGTCTTCGAATACTCCGTTCAGTTGCCGCCACTGAGCGAACCTGTCACTAAAAGAAAGGTTATATCGGATGTTGCACGATTGTTTGATCCTCTTGGCTGGATCGCACCCACCATTATAACTGCTAAAGTATTCATACAGAAGCTTTGGCTTTCTAGAATCGATTGGGATGAAGAACTTCCATCTCAGTTATTAAAAGAGTGGATTATATACAGAAACGAATTATGTTTACTTACAAATTTACAAATTCCTAGATGGATTAACTCGAAGGCCGATGACAAGTTAGTTGAATTACATGGTTTTAGTGACGCGTCAAATGTGGCATACGCTGCTGTAGTTTATGCACGTATAGTTAGTAGAAATGGTGTAATACATGTAAATTTACTTACCTCTAAAACCAAAGTTGCTCCGGTTAAACAGATATCCATTCCCAAACTCGAACTGTGTGGCGCCGTCTTGCTCGCGAAACTGCTCCTGGAAGTGTCAACGGTTCTTACTGTACCTAAAGAAAATATTCATGCTTGGACCGATTCAACGGTTGTACTCACTTGGCTAAGAAGTCATCCGAGTAGGTGGAAGACTTTCATTGCTAATCGGGTTTCAGAAATACTAACGGTTCTTGATAGTAACCAGTGGTCACATGTCCAATCAAAGGACAACCCTGCGGATTGTGCCTCCAGAGGAGTCAAGCCTCAGGATTATCAAAATGATTTGTGGAGCACAGGACCACTTTGGCTGAAATTAGAAAATATTATTTATAAAAACAAAGAGGTAAATGATACAAATTTAGAAGAGAAAACAAACAAGGTATGCTATGCAACTACAACCGAGGAATTTAGTCTATGGAATAAATACCCATCATTGCGCAAACTGGTCAGAGTTGTTGCTCTATGTAGACGATTTCTTCTTTCACGAACTGCTCTCCAACCTGAAAAGAAAAACAAATATGTTAGTAATGAAGAATATACTGAAGCTTTGAATGTATGTATCCGACAACATCAATCTATATATTTTCAAGAAGATCTGTATAATTTAGAAAAATCTGGAAAACTTAATAATAAAAGCAAACTTACCTCTCTCAGTCCATTTGTTGATGATGTTGGTGTCTTGCGAGTTGGTGGACGATTACAGTATTCTCAAATGTCTGAAGAAATGAAACATCCTATCCTCATTGCTAAGAAATCTCATTTTACTCATTTATTAATTGCTGAGGCTCATTCCAGAACTCTTCATGGTGGACCTCAGCTCATGATAAATTACTTGCGAACCAAGTATTGGATTATAGACGTTAAAAATATGGTTAAATTGTACGTTCGTAAATGTGTTGTTTGTATTCGTCATGGATCTATTGTAAAACATCAGCTAATGGGTCAACTTCCTTCGGTAAGAGTTACAGCTTGCCGACCTTTTTTTCGTAGCGGTGTAGACTTTGCCGGTCCTATCAGCATTCGTACTAGTAAGGGTAGAGGTCATCACTCCTATAAAGGTTATATATGTCTTTTCATCTGCATGGCTACTAAAGCTGTTCACCTGGAGGCAGTGAGTGACTTAACCACTCAGGGTTTCTTGGCAGCTTTTAAGCGCTTTGTAGCAAGGCGAGGACATTGTGCCGATATATGGAGTGACAACGGTACGAATTTTATAGGTGCCGCTAGAGAACTTAAATCACTTTTTTTTACAGAAAGGTCTGCTAGCGATAGCGACAGAAATCGCAAATTCACTTGCTTGCAATGGCACTAAGTGGCATTTTATCCCTCCCCGCGCTCCAAACTTTGGTGGACTCTGGGAAGCAGGGATAAAGTCCACAAAATACCATCTTCAGCGCGTAATTAGAAACTCCACACTTACATATGAGGAAATGGCAACAGTCCTGACCCAAGTGGAAGCTTGTTTAAATTCCCGGCCACTCTCTCAGATTAGTAACAACCCTGGTGAACCATATGCACTTACCCCAGGGCATTTTTTGGTAGGAGAGCCCTTAGTTGTAGCTCCTGATTCAAATTATGAAGCTTGCAACCTTAGTAATCTCAAACGTTGGCAACTAACACAAAGGATGTTGCAACATTTCTGGCGACGTTGGTCGCAAGATTACATTACTCAATTCTTTCATCGTCGTAAATGGAAACATCTCATTCAAGAACCAAATATTGGTGATGTAGTGTTGGTAAGGGAGGACGATTTACCACCTGCTAAATGGTTGTTTGGTATAATAATTGATAAACATGAAGGTTTGGACAAGATTACACGCGTTGTTAGTCTTAAATGTAAGGGTAATATTATTAAAAGACCATTATCTAAAATATGTTTACTGCCTGTAACAGAATAAGTTGATTTGCAATGGCAGTCTATTTTCTAAGTAAATCTGTCAATTTGTCAGAATTTGTTATTGTTTAATTAAGCTTAAAGTAATTTTGTTAAGTATGTTAATTTCTACTCATGTTTTGTAATATTTTTACAGCATTTTTGTTTGTCTATTCGCTCACCTTTAATATTGTTGATTTTGTATGTTAATTTTATTTTTTTGTAGTGATGAACAACTAAAGTACTGTAGTTGTCCATGGTGGGCGGTATGTACAAATTGTAATAAGTATTGGCCGTAATAGTTTACAGTATGAAATACTAGATGGCGCTGTGTCAATTCTAAAACGCGCTATAGTTTCGTTTTGATCATTACATGTATTCATTGTAATGCAAAAATTAAATTGTCAATTAACCTTGGTACGTCTTTTATTTGTATAATACTTCTAGAGTGTTAAAACACCCGTAAATATACGAAAATACAGTAATTTATCAAAAATAATTTGGTATTAATTTAGTTATAAATAAGGACCTCGTATAATTTATGTACAAAAAGTAATGATATCCCATCAAAAACATAAATGTGAAATGATAGCCGAGTTTAATATTATGATATATGCCTTGATTGTTGACTTCTACGACAAAAGAGATGAGATCTAAATGGGTGCCAAGTTCAATGGTCTGTCCTGAAATGTATTTATAACAATATAAAATATCATTTCTTCTTATAACTTAGGATAATATACTGTAGCCTAAGGTCTAACTTGGCTAGTTTTCATATACGAAACATACTGTAGCCTTCGCAAGTTCTAATCATGTTACTTGTCGGTTCCTATTTTAATATTAGTAGTAACTAGCAATCGAAAGTAATAATTGGTATATGAGAACTGGCCAAGTTAGAACTTAGGCTACAGTATATTATCCTAAGTTATAAGAAGAAATGACATTTTATATTGTTATAAATACATTTCAGGACAGACCATTGAACTTGGCACCCATTTAGATCTCATCTCTTTTGTCGTAGAAGTCAACAATCAAGGCATATATCATAATATTAAACTCGGCTATCATTTCACATTTATGTTTTTGATGGGATCTGGTATTTCAATAATTGTCTCTGACTCTTGACTACTATTTTCCTGTTGCTCTTGTTGGTAATTCGTACCACTACTATCTGTGCTATTAGAGTCTTTATTTGCCTCTGACGTTATATCAGTAATCCCTTCTTCCCCTTTCTCTAGCCTTGGTTTATATTTAATCAACTGATCAATATGCCGATTAACTGCTACACCTTCCTCTGTTTCAATTTTGTAATTGGAAGGCCCACTTTTCTGCAAGACTTTGCCTGGTAACCATTTAGGGCCCTGATGGCTATAATTTCTGAACATTACATTTTGTCCCACAGTAGTTTCTCTGCCTGCTATCTGTTTATTGTTGTCAATTTGTATTTCTGTTTGTTGTTTATGTTTCAGATTATCTGGATGTATAGTATCTAACAATGTGCGCAACTGTCTATTCATTAATAGTTCTGCGGGGGTTTTATTGGTTCCTGTACATGGAGTAACCCGCAAACCTAACAATAAATTCGGAATTTTGATATCCCAAGATAAATCATTCATTTTCTTTAGTTTATCTTTGACTGTCTGTACCATCCGTTCTGCTAATCCGTTGGTCGCCGGATGGTAAGGTGCTGTAGTTACCTGACGAATTTTATTGGCCTGCAAAAAATGCTTCATATCTCCTGATACAAACGATGTACTATTATCCGATACTAAAACTTCACATAGACCATGAGTTGCAAAGGTCGTTCTCAGCAATCGTATTACCGTGGCTGTTGTTGTATTATATACCATGAATACTTCAGGCCATCGGGAATATGCGTCGACTATAATTAAAAAATATTTGTTGTGATACGGTCCAGCGAAATCGATGTGGATTCTTGACCAAGGTCTCGAAGGTGTAATCCATTCATGTGTAGTCTTAGGAGGCATATGTCGATTTTCCAAGCACCTAACACAACCACCAACTAGAAGTTCTATGTCATCATTTACATAGTCCAGGCCACCAAACGTAGCTTCTAGCCAGTGCTTTCGTTTGAACTATACAGGTATGTGTTTTATGTAGTATTTGGAGCGTTGCTCGACGAAGAGTGTGAGGTACGACGCGGCATCCCAGAAGTATGCAATTTTCTTGCAGTGACAGTTCTGTGCGATGTAACCAGAATGGTCGTAAATCAGCGTCGGTTTCTTTTGCAGGCCATCCCCTTTGTATGTAATAAATAACTTTAGATAAGATTTTATCCCGATTTGTCTCTCTAACTATATCTTCTGCATCAAATGGAAAATCTTCTGGAGCTTCAGCCATTAACAAAACCTCACCAATATGTGTTTGAGGTTCACTTTGTACTGGTTGTGGCCAACGACTTAAATGGTCAGCATTACCTATCTCTGGACCAGGCTTATATTTTATCTCATAGTTATGAGATGTCAAGGCTATGGCAATTCTCGTCAACCGTGGTGAAATCATATTAGGCAGTGGCTTCTTCGGATCAAATATACCAAGCAATGGTTTGTGGTCTGTTGTTATACAGAATTGTCTTCCTGTGAGATAGTTATGAAACTTTTTATGCCAAACATAATTGAAGCGGCTTCTTTGTCAAGCTGTGAATAACGCCGTTTATGAGGATGTAAAGTTCTAGATGCCGTAGCTATAGGAAATTCGTTATTATCTGTTACATATGACAATACAGCTCCTACACCATATTCTGAACTATCACAAGTAAGTGTTATAGGTTTAGCTACGTCATAATGTACTAACGTTAAATCAAATGTCAATAATCGCTTTGCCGTCTCAAATGAATTTTGTTCCCGTTCAGTCCAATGCCATTCTTGCCGGGTATCCAGCAAACGATGTAAAGGCTCCAATAAAGTGGCTTTATGAGGTATGAACCTCTCATAAAAATTATAAAGACCAAGAAAAGCTTGTAGTTCTCGTTTGTTTTTAGGTTCAAGAGTATTTGCAATAGATTCAACCTTACTTGGTGCAGGATGGATGCCATTCACCGTGGAGGAGTTCGCCGCGGCCGTGGATAAACTCCGGGGCAAGAATGTCGCCCCGGGTCCGGATGGTATCCACGGCCGCGTCCTGGCCTTGGCCCTAAACACCCTAGGGGACCGACTCCGGCGCTTGTTCAATGCGTGTCTGGAGTCGGGACGGTTTCCCAATCAGTGGAAAGCGGGTAGAGTGGTCCTGCTCCGCAAAGCGGAGCACCCCGCAGGTTCGGTGGTTCCCTCGGCGTTCCGCCCCATAGTGCTGTTGGACGAGATCGGCAAGCTCTTCGAGAGAATCTTGGCGGGCCGACTCGTCCAACACCTGTCTCAGGTAGGTCCCGATCTCAGCCCGAAGCAGTTCGGGTTCCGAGAGGGGCGCTCGACGATAGACGCGATCTCGCGTGTGCGCTCCCTCTCGGAAGAGGCGACGTCCCAGGGTGGGGTGTTGTTGGCGGTCTCTCTAGACATTAAGAACGCCTTCAACACCCTGCCCTTTGCGACTATTAGGGAGGCGTTGAAGTACCATCGCGCGCCTCCCTACATTCGGGACGTGATCGGGGCCTATCTCGAAGACAGGTCTGTGCTATGCACGGGGCGGAACGGCGTTGTAGTGCCGAGGGAAATGCAACGCGGTGTTCCACAGGGGTCGGTTCTGGGCCCGATCCTGTGGAACATCGGGTATGATTGGAACCTGCGGGGCGCCCTTTTAACGGGCACTGACCTCGTGGGTTACGCGGATGACACCTTGGTCACTGCCCGGGGGCGGGACCTACTGGAGGCTACCCGCTTTGCCACGGCATGCGTGGCGCTGGTCGTCGGTCGTATAAGAAGGCTTGGGCTCCAGGTGGCGCTGGAGAAGACCGAGGGCCTGTGTTTTCATGGGCCTCGGCGTGCGCCACCTCCGGATGCCCAGCTGGTCGTCAGTGGCCAGAGGGTGGGGGTCAAGCCCTGTATTCGATACTTGGGGCTTGACCTGGACAGTCGTTGGAGCTTCCGCGCTCACTTCCGGAACCTGGTCCCTCGCCTTATGGCAGCCGCCGGCGCTCTTAGCTGGCTGCTGCCAAATGTGAGGGGCCCGGGAGAAGGTTCCCGCCGCCTATACCTCGGCGTGGTGCGGTCCATGGCCCTGTACGGGGCCCCCATCTGGGTGGGGGCCCTAGGTAGGGAAAATGTGGCCTGCCTCAACAGGCCACACAGGGTCATGGCCATACGGGCCATAAGAGGCTACCGCACCATATCCGGGGAAGCGGCGGGTCTGCTGGCGAGGTCTCCTCCGTGGGACTTGGTAGCGGAGCTCCACGCGTCAGTGTACCACTGGCGCGCGGAGCGACGTTCCATGGGGAGGCACCCGCTGGTCATGAGATCGAAGCGCGGAGGTCCGACTTTCGGCGGATCCTCAGGATCGAATGGCGGGCAAGGCTAATGAGCCCGTCAGCCGGCCTGAGGACCGTCGAGGCTGTCCGTCCCATCCTCAAACGGTGGATGAATAGGAGATGGCCACTGCCGTACCGCATGACACAGATATTGTCCGGGCACGGTTGCTTCGGGCGGTATCTGTGTCATGTGGCGAGGAAGGAGCCGACGACCGGCTGCCACGAATGCGGAGGTGTTGAGGACACGGCGCAACACACGCTGGAAGAATGCCCAGCGTTCGTGAGTGAGCGCCGTGTCCTCACACGAATAGTGGGGGACGATCTCTCGCTGCCGAATTTAGTTCGGAGGATGGTCAGTAGCGAGAGATCGTGGCTGGCGGTGAGCTCCTTCTGCGAGGAAGTTATCTCGCGGAAGGAGGCGGCGGAAAGGGAGCGGGAGTCAGCTCGTCCCGCTTCCCTCCGCCGCAGAAGAACCAGGCCTAGAGATGGGGGCGTATCCAACTCCGCCCCCCTCTATCCCCCACTGGGGCCGGGGTGACTGCCTTGAGGGAGGCAGTCCCCCAATCCAAAGGCCCCGGATGTGTGCGCGTGTACCCACACGCCTCTACAATGGAGTAGGGCGAAATAGGTCGCCCTAACCACATAACGAGATGGGGCCTGCCCTACAACATCTACAGGGCGGGCCGTCGCCGTCGGAGCTGGGGTAGAATGCACTTGCGAATCCCCTGGCTCCGGCATAGGCGCTCGTAGGTACACCGTGTGGTTTTTTAGTGGGTACAAGTCCCACACACCACCTCGCCATCCCTCCGGCGGGGTGACGGTCTTTTGAAGATTTTTCCACACGTTAAAAAAAAAAAAAAAGGATGGATGCCATTCCCATCAATTACAAAGCCTAGAAACTCCACTCTTTCTTGGCCGAATTTGCATTTGTTTTTATTTAGACGTAGTCCTGCAAGTTCAATTCTTCCTAGTACTTCGTTAAGTCGTTCTTGCATTTCCAGCAAAGTATGACCCCCGATTATTATGTGATCAATTAGAACAGCGATACCTACGATACCACCCAGTAAAGATGTCATCAAACGTTAAAAAATTCCGGGGCATGCTTTAACACCGAAGGCCAGGCGATGTACAGTGTAAAGGCCCTTGCAAGTATTCAAAGTAAGGAGTTTTGAAGTCTTCTCATCTACCATAACCTGGGTATACGCCCGATCTAAATCCAAGGTGGTGAAAAATTTACAACCAGCAACTGCAGCAGACACTTCATTCGCTGTAGGCATAGGATAGGTATCAGATTCAGTTGCCTCATTTACGGTGCTGCGATAATCTCCACACAACCTTATCTCCCCTGACTTTTTTATTATTGGCACTACCGGTATAGCCCAATCTGAGAAAGACGTTTGGCGTAATACTCCTTCACTTTCTAATCTAGCAATCTCAATTTCAACGCTTTGTTTTATAGCGAATGGCACCGGACGAGCTTTAAGGAACTTTGGAGTTGCTCATTGTTTCACATGTATAGTCACAGGCTGTCCACGGTAGGTACCGAGTCCATTTTTGAAAACTTCCTTATGTTTAGATAGGATTGCATCTATTGCTTTGATATCCGTATTTGATACAAAATTAATATTCATTGTAATGTTAAAAGCAGCAAGCCAGTCTCGACCAAGCAGGTTTGGTCCATTCCCCTTGGCCACAATAACACACAAATTTTGTGACACATCCTTATAACATACAGGCAGTGTTACTTGACCGAGTATTTGGACCGGTGTGTCTGTCCATGTTCGTAATGACAATGTGCTAGGTCGCAGTACGACTTGTGGCATCTGTGTGCAAAGTTTGTGCCAAGTTTGCTCCTTTATTATAGAATAGCTTGCTCCTGTATCCAATTGCATACAGACTGGCACTCCAGCCAGTGAAACTATCACTTCATAAGGCGGCGTGCGACTCACACTTGACATACAGTAAATTCCATTCAAACAGTCATCTGATTCTTCAGCGAAATTAACAGTATTAGTTTTGCTTTTCTTTTTTTACTAATGCAAATCTTCTCAAGGTGACCCTTCTTCTTACAGTAGCTACAAATGGCATTTAAAAATCTGCATTGTCCATTGTGCCGGTTACCACATCGGTAGCAAAAACGAATGGAAGCTCTTGACTGGACAGCGTTAATATCCATCGGTTCTGAACCCAAAAATGACGTTCCGCCGGATCCGCGAGAGGGACCGGGCATGGTTGTGTCGTCCGCCGCGGTCGCGCCAGCAGACACTTGAATCATGCGTACATCTCGCCCCGCACTTTCCGATGATAACATAGCATCCACTACGTCTTGATAGCGTAATTTGTCCCGTTTCAGTAGTTAGTAGTAGTCATCACGCATACCACACACGAGTTTGTCGCGTAGCATACGTTCCAAATCGACAAAATTGCAACCCGGACTAAGTTTTCTCAGGTGAGCAATGTAATCTGCCACTGATTCATTATGTTTTTGATCACGTTTATAAAATTGAAACGAAACCGATATTTCGTTCGGTCTCGGGCTGTAATGTTTATTTAGAATAGTTTCTATTTCCAAAAATGTCACTTCACTCGTTTTTCTAGGTGTAATTAATGCTAGTAACGTTTCAAACACTGGTGATCCACACACAGTAAAGAAATTTGCTCGTTTAGACGAATCCGTAATGACGCCATTTGCCTCGAAACAAAATTTTAGCCGGTCAAAATATATGTCCCAATTGTCCGTTTGAGGATTAAACTCATCGAATTTCACAGCTTTTGTGTCCATTTTAGTACTTTTACACTACGTCGCCACTAATATGTCCTCAAGATATAGTATTTTAAATAAAACGTGCTATGTAGCTTGTATCACTTTATGTAAAGAAGATATTGTACCTACCTACATTAATATACTTTATTAATCAACAAAGTATAAAAGTAAGTACCCACATCTATATATGACAGTATCTAAAGAAGGTTCAACACAGCATGGATCCATCAGCGATATCTCTAGAGCCTTCTTAAGCTTTAAGGAGCAAGCGTGGGGTATTTTTAATATCCTTCAAAAGCAGATAGAAAAGTTGACAAATTCGGTGGATACAATTGAAATGCGTCACCGTAAAAAATCGCTACTTCTGAATGGAGTGCCAGAGAATGCAGAAGAGAATGTCACTGCCACAGTTCTGGATATTGTACACCAGAATTTAAAACTAACAAACATTTCATCCTTGGATATCCGACAATGTCATCGTCTAAGTCTGCTGTATGGAAGAACAAAAACCATGCTCAAAGGGTCATGTTATGTTTTAACGGAGTTCCTGACCCGGCGCCGGCAGTCTTTATTTATTGCCGCACGCAGCCATTTCGGCACGCAAGGTTTGGACTCTGGACGGAAACATTACAGTGAAATTGCCTAATGGCAATCGTTCGCGTGTTTCCAGTAGTAAGGATTTGAAAAGCCTGGTCTCTGAACATTGCAGTGCTGCGTCTACTCGGGGTGCTTCGAAGGACACTCCTGTGTCGACAAGCCTGGCCGATAATAATAAAACGGGCAGAGCAAAGCGCGGAGTTCGTCTCAAGTAGTACATAAACAGTTTGTATCCATAGTTCCCACGATAGTTTTTACAGCAATGATACCTTAAGTATCACAATAGTCGACGGTTAACTTATTTTATTTTTGTTAAATGTTAACCCACAAGTCATTTTTATTCTAATTTTTCATTCACCCACTATTTTGTTTAATTTATCATCATTTATTTTTAAATGTGTCAAGTCACCTTATGTCAAATGTCAGTTATAACAACGTTTTAGGTCTGATCTCACTATGTCCAATGAATTGTTTTTGTTTTCACTTAAAAATTTAATTAATGACAGTCTTCTTGATTTTTTATCTTTTAATTTTTGTATTGATTAATGATATTGTATTATTATGTATGAGTCTGCCTTTTTAACAATAAGTGTGAAAGTTAACCGGCAGGTTGTGCAGAGTATTCAGCAGCAAAGCACAGACTTTGCATTAGTTATTATAATATTAATTTATCATAATCTATTTATTATTTATTTAATTTTTTTTATATATATTAAATTAGCTCTCATGGCATTGTCTGAAGATTTGTCACTTCTCATGACATAAACTCCTCGTATTACTCTTGTACTGATTCTGAGAATGAACCCACTACTCTCCCCGATGATCTGAATGCTGAATTACGGCTACAAAACAAGTGCTTCAATGTATGCCACATTAATGCGCAAAGTATCCCATCACATTACACTGAAATTCTGAATGCCTTCTCTTTGGATTATGTTCACGCAATCCTCGATTCTGAAACTTTTCTTAAACCCAATTTGAATTCCTGCTCCTATAGTATCCCAAGATACATCCTCATTCGTACGGGTGATAACGCAGCTGAAGTCGAGTCATAACGCGAGTTTCAAAGCGTTTGTGGCCCTGGTCCCCACCGACTTGCTGCCCACCTTCATGAAAGAGGACTACTGGCCGAAAGGTGTGGTGTATCGGCGCTACCGTGGCAGATTGCCGTCTTCAGTGCAGTGATCACACAGACAATATCGTTGTATTGGTTTTTAAATATTATATTATATGTATGTTAGTCTATAAGGTATTTATAAAATGGGCCTAATTGCCTGAAATAAATGAATAAATAAAAAAAAAATCCATAAATCATATTCATAGTTATATGATTATTATATTAATCTCATAATTTCATCAAAGTATTGCAAATCATTTTTCATTGTCATATCAACCGCCCGTTCCATTAGCCATTTTGCTCATAATTCAGCTTGTCATCGATTGTAACTCATCATTGTATCTCTAGCATTCCTTAATCTTTCAGATCTATTCGTTCATGTACAACTCTTCACCGCATATATTTACCGACAATATTTTGTGCATGGACACTATATGCGCCACATCTCCCTGCAATAGGAACATGTCATTTAACTAGTGGCCGTTGTCACTTCCATCGAGGTGTATCAAATTTTCCATTGTGATCGTCCTTACTACATCTTGCAGTGTAACTATCTTGTACACCTCGAGCGCTTTATTCATAATATTTCTAAAGTGTCTGTATACTAGGTTCTATAAATTAGCACCTCTTCTAATTTTTCCATTAATTACAATACATTTTCTAAAATATTCTGCGTATGCGGCTGTAACTTTCTACTTACTAGCAGACCATGTTATCAAGCCATTAGTTGTATTTAAATTCCAGACACATAAAATCAGTCCTGAAAGGATTAATAAGTTAGTAAGTTATTTCAATTTAAACTATTTAGTTCACAATAGTCAATCCGATTTCTCCAAAGGTCGTTCGTACACATACAAGTGCATATAGGTGCTCAGACTAATCTATGGAATCAAATGCCTTGCATTTGATTGCGTTGATCATTACTGATAAAAATGTTAACTTCCATCGTCGTCAAAGACAACGCTTTAAATTTAATTCAATCTTATTTATCTGATGAATATCAACCAAATATTTGAAAACAACATCACCGTTATTATTATAAACTTCCAATATCTGTACACCACTTAGTTAAGTCTTATCTTACTACTTAGTTAACACTTTTATTTTACTTCAACTCAACAATTATGTCAAAAGTTACAATAGTCTAAATACAACACATCCAATCTCATATTCAAGTCAATTGAGTCAACATGTATACCAACAATTCTTACATGCTCGTTCATTTAGCATTATAAGCTTCGATTATTCTCTTTTTTTTTCAATCAATTAAAATCTTACAATATATCAAGATTTAACAAAGGTTAACTAGAAATTAATAAAATTGGCAAAACCATCTACAACAGTAATTTATAACTGTAAACTGTATTTAACTTTAACTTTCCTTAACAATATTTAACTTTCTTATATCTTAACTTTCATTTATATCCTCTAGTAATTTTTCTTACATATTCCTGGGATTAAATTGACAGATATAGCCTTACTTCCACAACTTATATTCTCTCTCATTTTATTTGCATTGGATATAAAGGTCTCTTAAAACAGTTATAGGTTCAATAGGATCCTTTCAACTTAAATCTAGTATACCCATATACATTTTCAAAGCTAACTTTAATGTTCATACATTTAACAACAATCAATTCTCAATCTAAATCAAAATCTATGTCATTATAATTAAAGAATAATAGGCTCAATGGCTCAGTTCGCAAACATTTTCTCAAACAAATAATTCTCTATAACATGTAAAACTTACAACTTAGACCGTGCAGTATTTATTTTTCATTCTACATATATGCTATTCATAAAGTAGTTTATTCTCCATCAGTAAATAATATAAAAATCTCTTAAATTACGCAAGTATCCATATTCATAAACCAGCTCGTCCATACTGACTATCCATGTCTCTCTGTCTCTTTCCAACCCATGTTCCTAGTTTATCTAGGGTCGGACTCCCTGTACTGATATCCACGACAGTCAAAATAATCAATTCCAAAACTGAATACCACTGATTACGAAAGAGAACCCTTGTTGTACTTCATAACTCAACACATGCTACAATAAAAGCTACCACGTCACATGTCAGTATTAAGCAAGTGTTGCACCTTTTCTTATTTTATTATTGCTTTAATATCCTCCCATAATATTTTACAAGCATTTTTTTTCTTATATTATGGCTCCCTCGGGCAACAGGCTCCTCCATCTTCTCCAACCCTCTCTATTTATGGCAGTTTTCATCCAATCTTTTCCTGCTTTCGTTTTTTTTTTCATCTGCCTTATTTTATGTCTAAATTTAATTAAATAAAATAATAAAATCATCTACCCATCTGCTGTTTTTTCTACTGTCCTACTTTTCTTTTGCCTGTCGTTTCTGCCATTTTCTTATAATATATGTGTATAGTTTTCTTATATATATATATTCTTTGGCTATCACTGATTTCTTGGCTTATCAATTTTTCGTCATACAATCCAATCGGTCACAATACTATTTAAATGTTAAATAGGCCCTAGGATATGTATTTATACCTGTACATATGATACGATCTTCTTTTGAATCGTTGCTATTTATATATTTTTTTTCTTCTTCTATAAATTATACTGATACTGTGCTTGTGAATTACTGTTCATCCCAAGGTATACAAAATCTCATTTTCAATCTAAGTTACATTTGCAGTGATTAACTTGTGTTCACAAGATATTGAGGATTATTCCTTTTTTTTTTTTATTATTTTAATACTTATGTATTCCTGTCATAGTTATACTGAAATCCCCTACAATACAGTAGAATCCTCTACAGTACAGTAGATTCACAGAAGATAATTGGAAGTTTGGCACAGTATAGGAGTGCTATCTTTATAAAACCGACTAACTTCAGTCTCATCCTCTTTGGTAATGAAATTATATTAAATAAAACAAACCACATTCTTATAAACACATAGCATGAAATACCAACAATCACGAATTCTCATAAATATTTAATGGTCGTATAGAATGGGAAACAAATTTCCATGCACGGAAATTTATGCAGCCTATTAATAGCCACATTACCAAGGTCATCATTAAAGTTTTCTAGAATATCCATATCTCTTTACTTTCATAACAATCTTGTCTGTCTGTGTATCATAATTTACTTCTATAATAATTTTAAAGCTTATGTATTTTGAATATCTTAACAGTCTCCCACAGAGACTATTTAATAATAACTAATTAATATATAGAACATTATTAGTCAAATTATAAAATATTTTATATTCCTGTAGCAAACTGCTGTATACAAATACATAAAAGGTATGTTACATAAACCTTTTGACAGTACTATCCAATTTTCCTTTCTCCTCTAATTCCACCATATCACAGTTTACACGTATTCACTTAATTCTCTCCCATCTGTCCATACCCATATATAACAAAAGAGTGCTATGCATTCATTTATTTCCATTTCCCTGCAATAATATCTGAATTATAAAGCTTATTATCCAAATTTTACAATTCTAGACCACACTGTTTGAGACAATCCATGTGCTACCTTCCAGATGAGTTCATTATTAACTCATGAATACTTTAAATCAGTAATTATCATCTTCTGGTATACATTTATTCATATTAAAATTCAATAATATATTATCTTTGTTTTTTATTACCTGTACTTCACAAATATATAATACAATTTGAATTTAAACAATTGTTAGGAATATGCTCTAAATTTAATTAAATAAATGAAACTTATAACAAATCGTATAATTAATTTTAACAAAATCAGTACAAGAATTTATAAAGCAAATACGGTATGATACGGAGATTCGTTCGAGAGCACGTCTGTCGACCAAAAGAGGCCGCACACTTTTTTTTTTTTTTTTTTCGGACTACTCTAATGCTGTTGGCCGTAGCTGGCCTTTACAGCTTCACCGGACGTTATGGGGCGAGTGCAGATGGCACTCCAAACCCGCGGAAGGACTTATGGAGCGGCTGAAGGCCAACTCCTGCCTGACGGATACGACTTTAGTTTGAGGGCACCACTAGGGGTTCGAACCTCGGCTCAGGCCGTCGTAATTTCGATCCCCGTTTGAATTGGACGGGGGATCGATCGGAGGGGCGCCCGGGGGCGCCGGTGTGAAGCGCCCGGGCGCGCACAGGCGCCCGGTTGAATGCGCGATATTGTGTGTTTGAGGTCGTCGTCTTCGCCGGCGAGGACGGTGTCGTGTGTGTGTGTAAAAGTGTGGTCGGGGTGGAACGGGTGGGCCCGTGGGGAGGTTACCTGACGTTATGGGGTCGTCGGGGTCAATGAGAACGTGCCTCGGGCGACGTTGTCGCGTATGTCGGATATTACTCCTCGGTGCGTAGTCGACCGCACTGACTATAAGCGTATTAGGGTGGGATTGGGCAGAGTCGAAGTAGCGTCGAGACGCTTCCTTCATAAACTGCTTGATGGAGGGCAGATTAAGATCGCGGTGGAGATCTACGCTGCGAGCGAACCACGGCACACCGGTGGCCCGACGCAGAAACCTATTCTGTATGATCTGTAGTCGGTTGATTAAACAGTAGGATATGTGGGCGAATACGGGACTAGCGTAAGTCATGATGGGACGGATGCAAGCCTTGTATAATGTCAGCTTGTTGCGAAGCGACATTTTACTGTGCTTGTTAATAAAAGGATAGAGTCGCCCTAGTATAAAGGCGGCTCGGTCGCGGACACGCTTGATGTGAGGACGAAACGTTAGTTTCCTATCTAGGGTGACGCCGAGGTATTTCGTTTTCGAAACCCACGGGATGTTTTGGCCGAATAGTTCGATCGGGTGATTCATAGAGTCGAATTCCCTACTAAAGTACACTGCTGCACTTTTTTCGGGATTGACTTCTATGCGCCACCGACGGAACCATTCGCCCAGTATGGTTACGGCTTTCTGAAGCCGTCTGGCTATTGTCGCACGGGAGTTGGCGGATGTAAAGAGAGCCGTGTCATCGGCAAAGAGCGATATTTCGACTTTTAAGTTGGAGATTTTAGGGATGTCGTTGGTATACAACAAGTAGAGCATCGGAGAGAGGACGGCGCCCTGAGGGACGCCGGCTCGTATGGGGTGCGGGTCGGATAACGCTCCGTTTATACGGTAGCGATAAGAGCGATTCGACAGGAAATCTCGTACAATGAGTACTGGCACAACGGCTTGTAAATCAAGCCGTTGTGCCAGACTTTATCGAAAGCCTTAGCCACATCGAAAATAGAACGCCTGTACCGCCTTTGGGGACTTGGTGGCAAAGTACAGGCTGTTTTTGTGAATGTGCTCCGTGATGCGGTGCACTTGATGGACGCATGAGTGTTTGGCTCGGAAGCCAAACTGCTCATTGATGAGTAGGCCTTTGGAGTATATAAACTCCTTTAGGCGGGCGAGGAGGAGTCGCTCGTACAGCTTGCCTATAGCCTTGAGGAGGCTGATAGGACGATAACTGGACGGATCGGATTTATTTTTGCCGGGCTTGGGGATGCCAATGACCACGGCTTCTTTCCAGCTGTCTGGAAATATAGCGTTCGACAGCGCCGCGTTAAAAATAGCGACGAGTAATACTAAAAGTTGGGGTGGCATGCCGTCTGAGCCGGGTGATTTTTTGATAGGTAGTTGTTTAACTAGCGTTTTGACCTCATCAAGCGTGACTGGTGAGTGGGTTTCGGTGGGCGGGGTGGACGCGATACGTTCGACTTCGGTGTCTATCTTCTCGAGATGACCTGCCTCGACTGGGAGCATGCTGGGGGAGCATTGGGCTTCTAAGTTGGACGCTAGACACTCAGCCTTATCTTCGTCGAAGAAGGCTATAGTGTTGTCGGGTCGGACTAGCGGGGGCATGTCGTTTGTCTGTTGGTCGGTTTTGAGAGATTTCGCTATGCGCCAGTACGCGGTGTGGCATGGCGTTATCTCTTCTAGGAGCTTGCCCCACCGGTCGTCCCGGATCTGCGCGATGCGCTCCTTAACGCTACGCTGTAAGGCTCGCAGGCGCACCCGGTTCGGTTCGGAGGGGTAGCGATAGTACGCTCTAGTGGCTGCGTTCTTATCGCTTATTAACCTCCTTACGTCATCGGGGAGCTGCCAGCGACGGTCGTCCGTCGTCGGTACCTACCTGGAGCAGTCCTTGACTGCCGAATGCAGGTGGTTAGTAAGCGAGTCGATCGCAATGAGAGTGTCCTCGGTGGACTCTATGACGTCGGGAATACGGTTGAGTATCGGTGTGTCGGTCGATTCGAGAGATTTCTCGAGTCGTTGCCAGTCTGTTATTGTTTTGGTTGGTAGTGGCGTGTCGGGCGGAGGGCCCAGAAGGAGGGTTACCGGTCGATGGTCCGAGTTAATCTCGGCATGGACTTCTGGGGAGCTCACCCGTAGGGTTACGTTCCTCAGCAGTGCCATGTCCAGTATGTCGGGTCGGTGGTTCACGTTATGGGGATAATGAGTAGGGCGGAGCGGGGCGATTATCTCGAATTCGAGAGGGTCGGCTAGTCTGTCTAGTTTGTGGCCGTTTGTCGTGGACACGTGGCAGTTCCAGCGGGTGTGTTTACAATTTAAATCGCCAGCTAGAATGGTGGCGCTGTTGATATCTAGGAGGGCGCGTAGGTCACTTTCCAGCAGTAGTTTGCCGGGAGGTTGATATACGGATGCCACGGCGAGCGGTCGGTGGCCGGTCATGCCGAGAAGACAGACGGAGGCCTCCATATGAGTGAGAGGCGGTGTTTGTAGCGGTATACAATGTAGGGACCGTTTATAGTATATGAGCGTACCGCCGCCTCTACAGGCGGTGCGGTCGTTCCTAACTATGTTGTAATTGGCGATTCTAGGATCGCGGACTGAACGTTTCAGTAGGGTCTCCTGCACGAGGAGAATATCGACTTGGTGGTCGGTGAGAAAGGAGGCGATTTCCTCCTTTTGTTTTTTTAATCCGAATGCGTTAAAAAACGCTATTCGAACGGACCGAGGCTTTTCTCTCTGAGCTCGAGTACCCATAATTACAGGTTAAAATTGAGGATGGCGGTAAGTACGCCGATGTGTTCGCAGACGGCTGCGAGCCTATTATTTTGGGGCGACTCCTTATACAGGCGGAGCTTGGAGGCCAGAAGGACAATCTCGTTAGGGTCGATGGTGCTGGCTAAGCGAGCGACCAATGCGAAGTCCTGCGCGAGGGAGCTGCCGTTGACCTTAGGGGCCGCGGGCAGTGTTTTGGGGACGGGTTTGTGTACGGGCATGGGCGGGGCCGATTGGGTGGCCTTCTTTTGGGCGGGACGTGGGGCGCGTGAACAACCGCGGTAATTCGTGGTGTGACCCTCTGTGAGGCAGAGGGTGCAACTGGGGGCCGTGGGGGCATTGGGCGTGATCGCCTAGGCACTTAACGCACCGTGGGCGAGCGAAGCAATTACGGGCAGAGTGCCCGTAGTTCTGACAACGGTGGCATTGTCCGGGGTAGGTACGCTTGCGAGGCGCCTCTACGGAGAGAGAGGATAGTTGGCAAACGCTCTTTATGTCAAAGATCGATTGGCCTTCGGGAGATCAGTCCAATATGACTAGCACAAGGTCGATAGCGGCCTTGTTGCGAGAGCGCGACTGATACATACGATGTACCTCGTGCGCTGGGTAATTTTGGGACTGAAGGTCCTCAAGGATGGAGTCTGTAGAGAGCTCCTTGGGTAAGCCGCGTATTACAACGCGGAGCTTTTTTCTCTTCCTCAAGAGCATAGGTGTGATAACCTATGTTTTTCTCTTGCAGGAAGGTGGTGAGTCGACGATGGTCGTCAGATGATGGGACTGTAACTTTGATCCCTAGAGCAAACACGGTATGATACGGAGATTCGTTCGAGAGCACGTCTATCGACCAAAAGAGGCCGCACACTTTTTTTTTTTTTTTTTTTTCGGACTACTCTAATGCTGTTGGCCGTAGCTGGCCTTTACAGCTTCACCGGACGTTAGGGGGCGAGTGGCACTCCAAACCCGCGGAAGGACTTATGGAGCGGCTGAAGGCCAACTCCTGCCTGACGGATACGACTTTAGTCTGAGGGCACCACTAGGGGTTCGAACCTCGGCTCAGGCCGTCGTAATTTCGATCCCCGTTTGAATTGGACGGGGGATCGATCGGAGGGGCGCCCGGGGGCGCCGGTGTGGAGCGCCCGGGCGCGCTCAGGCGCCCGGTTGAATGCGCGATATTGAGTGTTTGAGGTCGTCGTCTTCGCCGGCGAGGACGGTGTCGTGTGTGTGTGTAAAAGTGTGATCGGGGTGGAACGGGTGGGCCCGTGGGGAGGTTACCTGCCGTTATGGGGTCGTCGGGGTCAATGAGAACGTGCCTCGGGCGACGTTGTCGCGTATGTCGGATATTACTCCTCGGAGCGTAGTCGACCGCACTGACTATAAGTGGGTTAGGGTGGGATTGGGCAGAGTCGAAGTAGCGTTGGTGATGGGGGACTTCAATGCCAAATCCACGGCATGGGGCTCCCCCATCACCGACTCTCGAGGCAGGGTCCTGGAAGACTGGGCGGCCGCGGCCGGCCTGGTGGTGTTGAACCGAGGGTCGGCCGCCACGTGCGTGAGACAGCAGGGGGAGTCGCATGTCGACGTATCCCTCTGCAGTCCAGCGATCGCACAGAGGGTGCGGAACTGGCAGGTGTTGGATGAGGTGGAGACGCTATCCGATCATCGTTACATTCGGATAGACGTTCTCCCCTCACCCGTAGCTCCGCACCCCGGTCGCCAGGAGAGGAATGTCCCACAACTCCCCAGATGGGTGTTGAAACGTCTGAATAAAGACGTGCTGATGGAGGCTTCCATCGTCCAGGCCTGGGTTCCCATGCCGGAGGGGCCTGTGGAGGTCGACGCAGAGGTGGGCTGGTTCGGTGAGACTCTGTCGCACATTTGCGACGCGGCGATGCCCCGCGCCGGCCCTCGACCTCCTAGGCGTCTGGTGTACTGGTGGTCGGTGGAGATAGCGGCGTTGAGGGCGGTGTGCTCCGCCGCCCGCCGCCGTTACACCAGGCACCGCCGACTCCGGGGGGGCCGCGACGCCGACGAGGAAGCACAGCTGTACGAGCAGTACAAAGAGAGGAAGAAAGCTCTGCAGCTGTCCATCAGCAGGGCCAAGGAGACAGCCAGGGAAGAACTCCTGGAGACCCTGGACAGGGATCCATGGAGGCGCCATTATAGGTTCGTCAGGGGCAAATTACGCCCCTGGGCGCCCCCCGTGGCAGAGGGTCTCCAGCCGCGGCAGCTGGAGGGGGTGTTGGAGGAGCTGTTCCCGAGACAGCCTCCCTTCACACCTCCTCCGATGATGCCGCGTGGCAGTGATAGAGAGGCCAGCGGCGTCAGCGCTGCTGCGGCTCCTGCCATTACCGAGGAGTATGTATTAAAAGTAAACTACCCGACTTACCTATTCCTACCTTTAATAGCCAAAGCGGATCCTATTTGAGCTTCGTCGACCAATTTGATAGTATTGTCGATTCCCAGCCTGACCTTAGCCCTACTAATAAGTTACAGTACCTTGTTGGTGCATTATCGGGTGAGCCTAAACATCTACTATTACATTTACGTATTGAAGCAGAGAATTACCCTATCGCTCGTGATTTGTTAAAGCGGAGATATCATAATACGTGAATACTGGCGGATACATACATAACTCAGATCCTTACCTTACCTAATATACCCCCTAAATTGAATGGATTACGTGCTTCGTTTCTCAACCCATTGTTAACAGCTTATCGTTGTTTGGAACGCTTAGAGTTACCTGTGACTAGTTGGTCATATATGCTAGTGCACATATGCCTTAATAAATTGCCCCTGGAGTTAAAGCTCGTTTTGAGCGGCGTTACGGTGGTCATAGTGATCGACTGCCCTAGTTTGATCAGATCACCAATTTTTTAGAGGATGAGTGCCGCCACCATGATAATGTAGGTGATGCAGATTAGTAGATTCTGTCCCAACTTCCCGTACGTTTGAACGAAGACCTGAATACTCGCATAACCAGCAATCTAACCACCCGCGTAGGGCCTATGTTTCCCAGGTACCAGTTTCCAATAAGAAGTGCCATATGTGTAATAGTGATTCCCATTATTTACGTGAATGTCCCCAATTTCGTGATATGAACCCACGTGACCGATCTTATTTTATTAAATCGTCTGGCGTGTGCTATCGATGTTTAGATAAACATTGGATAGCCAATTGCGCACGTGATTACAGGTGTGCTGTCTGTGCTCGGTCCTCCCATCACACCTTACTGTGTTTTAACAATTCTCGACATCCTGTTTATCCTAACCATCAGAACCGAAATAACACAAATTATCGCAATGATGTTGTGCATAGTGCACCGCGTACATCACCTCCCCGCACGGGCGGGGGCCGTCCCCCTTATAACAGCCGTACTCCCTGTTGTGATTCGTCATCACCTGCACGTCGAGCTTCTCCTCCTACATACTCACGACAAGATTATCGTCATATGTCCCTTCCCCCGCGGTCACTTCCCGAGATAAAACATAGCATAAGTCCCGTGACCTCCCCGACCGTTCTATGCATACCAACCATAGACGGAACTCGTCCCAATAACTAGGCCCTGTATCCCCCCTGCTTTCTCACCACATATGTCTATTCCATCCAATTCCCTAGTCCTCCTTCCTACTGCCATTATTCATGTCAAATCGGCTTATGGTTATTTTATAGAGGCCCGTGCGTTATGTGATACAGGCGCACAAGGTTGTCTGCTTACTACCGACTTAGCTGTTGAGAGATTGAATGTCCCCTTATCATTAAACTCAGTACCTATTCGCGGTATTGGCAACATTCAATCTGTATATTCCCGCGGTTCTATCTCCCTTACCTTTAAACGAGTTCATAGATCGTATCCTGTGATAACAACCCCTGCAGTGGTTGTTGATGTTATTGCAGGCCCCCATCCTGGGGCGACGCGGTCGGACAACCTCCAAGTATGGGCCATCCATTGGGAGGCTTCCCCATCCTCGTGGATACGTCCGCGGGGAACGGTGGCCGAGCAATGGTTTGGTTCTGGTGCGCCCTGTTTCTTTTTCTTATTGAAGTCCGGGACCACACCCGTAAAAAGGAACAAAAATGTCATGGCTGAACGAAAAAGTAAATTACCCCAGGGAGGTACCGGTCGCTCTGCGGCCGGAGAATCCTCTCCCACCGCACCGGATTCGCCGGGGGTGGGCCGTCCCACGTACTCTGGGGACACGGGCAGCGATGAAGAACGGTATCAGAGGGAGCTGATAAGGAGATACGGGGCCGTTAATTATCTTGAGGCCCTCGAACTGCATGTGGCAGATATGGACTCGGAGTGCACCGGGTCCTCAATGTCGCTAAGATCAGACGACAACCTTGGGGAGGCGAGAGGGAGTACCTCGCCCCCCAAGAAACATCGAAAGAGGCGCATCACGGAGAGGGGTCAGGAGGAGTTGGACTCCGACGACGACGAAGTGCAGCTATCGTCTGCGGCTCGAAGGAGTAGGGCCAGAGGCCCTCCAACGGCTAAGAGGGGAGCGCGAGCGGCCAAGTCTGCGGCACGATCGGGGACAGGGGTTTCGGCCTCTGAAGCCGGATCGTCCAGGTCCGTCTCGCGCGTCCGTAGAGAGTCGGAAGAGAACGCCACGCTGGGCGCAGACGAGCTGGGCGCCAAGGTTGAAGATAGTGCCCTTCAGGTCCTTGCTGCCGTGAAAAAGTCCAGCAACCTGAAGGGTACTATCGTTGGCGAAATCAACCGCGCCATCCACACCATCAGATCGGCGTCGGGTGCTCTGAGGCTGAGGTCCACTAATCAGGAGGAGGAGGCCCTCAGGAGGGAGGTGCGAAAACTCCGCGCGGAGCTGGACGACGTGAGGGAGACGAAGGCTGCGATGTTGAAGGAGTCTGTCGAGGAGAGAAAGAAGTTCCGACAGCTCCAGATGGCGTCACAGTCTTCCGCCGCGCTGGCCGAAGAACTGGCTGCGTTAAAGGCGGAAAGAGAAGGGTGGGAGAGGCAGACGCGGGACAGCGTTCGACAGCTACAGGAGCTTGAGCAGTCGAATGCTCTCGACCGTGCCGCCCTTCACAAGGCACCACGTCAGTTGGAGGAGGCCAAAACCGCTGCCGAGTTGCCTCCAGTGGTCATATCAGGGACCACGGCGGAAGCGCCGCAAGGTGCCACGCCCCGGACCCTGACGGAGGACGCCGAAGACCGGATTATCCGGCGAGTAGGCGAAATCATGAACAACCGCTTCGCCGAGATGGAGGAGCGGATCTCGGCGAAGCGAACGCGGCCACAAAAGGCCGCAAAGAGTACGCCTACCGCCGGATCATCCAGTGCAGCGGCCGATAGGGCCCCGCAGATCGGGGAGCCCAGCGGAGGAGGTGTCCCGCCACCGTCGACCTCAGCAAACAAGGCGGGATGGTCGACGGTGGTACGGCGCGGGAAGCGCAAGGGTGCTGGCGCAGGCCAGGCGGCTCCCGCCAATGCGCGCCCGGGGAAGGGTCCACGCGGCGGCCCAACAGAGGAACCGCAACGGAAGACACCTGCGCGGAAAAAGAAGGTGAAAGCACGCCCTCCTCGGTCATCCGCGGTGGTTCTCACCATGAGGCCGGGAGCCGAGGAGAGAGGCGTCACCTACAGGTCGGTGCTCACCGAAGCGAAAGCCAAGATCTCCTTGGCCCAACTCGGTATCACCGACCTGAGGTTCAGAGTAGGGAGAACCGGGTCTCGTATCCTGGAAATCCCTGGAACGCACACAGGCGAGGCGGCAGACGCGTTGGCCGCCAAAATTGAGGAGGTCCTGCCCGAGGACGTTCGGGTCTCCAGGCCAGTTAAGTCGGCCGAACTGCGGATTGGAGACCTGGACGACTCGGTGATGGTGGCCGACGTGGTCGTAGCCGTGATGCGTGAGGGGGGTTGCCTGGAATCCTCGGTGAAAACCGGGGAAATCCGGCGCAACACCCAGGGTACGGGATCTGTGTGGGTGCGGTGCCCTGTGGCCGCCGCAAAGAAGTTGGCCGAGGCCGGCCGGCTGAGAATCGGGTGGGTGATGGCGCGAGTACAGTCGCTGGATCCGCGCCCTCAGCGGTGCTATCGCTGCCTGCTTACAGGCCACGTGGGAGTGCGATGCACCGCTGCGGAAGACAGCAGCGGAATCTGTTTCCGCTGCAGCGAGCCTGGCCATAAGGCCGCACGCTGTGCCGCGCCATCACCGAAGTGTCGGTACTGTGCCGCGGCGGGTCGGAAATCCGACCATAGAGTGGGCGTCACTAACTTGTGTCGCCCCCCGAAGGCCCGAGCCGCGGCACGGTCCACAGGTGGGGGGGGGGGAGTCGATGGACACTTGAGTAAAATCAGGTGTGCATCGACTCCAAAATTGACCCTAGGGTGGAGGATTGTTAGGGCAATCCGAAGCTCGCCGGGGAGGTTTTAGGGTCTGGAGGTGGCGTGCAGACACTGTTCCCTGCACGCCTAGATGGAGGTCCCTTCGATGGGAACCATGCCGGTGGTCTTGGTGAATGCTTGCGTATCCCATGGCCACGGCGATTATGTCGAGGAGGAACAGTCGTCAGGTTTTTAGCAGGTAGGAGTCCGGCAGTATCCATTCGTCCCTAAGCGGATGGTTCTCCATGATGGATTTTCCTGACGTGAAAAAAAAAAAAAAAGGCCCCCATCCTGAGATAGAGCTGCCTAGGCCTGTTGTTAATAGTATTAATCACCTTTCCGTAGCGGACCCCTCCTTTTATAAACCAGGGCCTATTGAGGTATTGTTAGGTGCCGACGTGTTCGGTTATATTGTGCAGCCTGAGAGATCGATTTCTCTTCCTCATGGTCTGACCGGCCTTTCAACCGTTTTTGGTTGTGTGTTGTCTGGACCTGTTGCTGGTTACCTTAGGACTGAATCCTCTTCTGGCCATTGCTCCGTCCATCTCCTCATTTCTAAGAGTAGGATTGCCCCTATCCGTACTCGGCTCACAATTCCCAAGTTGGAATTGCAAGGAGCTGTGCTCCTCACAAAATTAATTCATCACGTTACCATCTGCCTACAGAAGTGATCGTGTTGGATGCTATCCATAGTTGGACGGATAGCAAAATTGTGCTGGCATGGATAAAGACTCCTCCTCACCTGCTTCAAACTTTTGAAGCAAACCGCGTGTCTCAAATCACCTCATCCGATTTCCCTTCCGAGTGGCATCATGTTCCTGGTTCTATTAACCCTAGCGATTGCGCTTCCCGAGGTCTTAGCGCATCGTCCCTTCTTAACCATGATCTATGGTGGTCTCCTTCCTGGTTGACAGAATCCCCTAATCATTGGCCTATTGGTGCAGACTTAACAAACAATCCTATTGATTCTTTACCTGGCCTTCGCTGTTTGTTAATTGAAATACCTACGCCAGCTATGGATCTCTCGTTTCTCCTCGACCGGTATAGTTCCTTAAATAAACTATTCGGAGTGTTAGGCTTTATTCTGCGTTTTATTTATAATGTTAAATATGTTAATTTACGTGTTATTAATCCTTACCTTTCTGTTGACGAACGACGTAATTCTTTGTTGATGCTTATTAAAGCAACCCAGTTACATGCATTTTCTAACGAGATAGAATCCTTAAAATGCGATAATGTTATTAAATCCCCTTTAAAACGGCTGTCGTGTTTCCTAGATGAAAACGGTTTAGTCAGAGTTGGCGGACGTATATGTAATTCTGAACTCTCATACGATGCTCGTCACCCATTACTTTTACCTACGTCTGGCCCCCTTGTTAAATTAATAATTTCCCATTATCATATCGAAAATTCTCATGCTGGTCCTAATGCCTTGCATGCTATCCTTTCCCGTGAATACTGGATATTATCGGCCCGACGTGCTATTCAAAACATAATATTTCATTTTCTCTCTTGTTACCGCCTTAAAGCATCCGTATCTCAACCCCTATGGGTGATCTACCAAGGGACCGGATCTATACATACTTCGGCTAGACCATTTTCTCGTGTTGGCACTGACTTTGCGGGCTCTTTCTATACTAAAGTACAATCCTATCGAAATAAGAAAATAGTAAAGAGTTATCTGTGTGTATTTGTTTGCCTGTCAACTAAAGCGGTACATTTGGTAAGTAGTATCCGACCTTACGACTGAATCTTTCCTATCTACCTTTACCCGATTTGTTGCGCGTCGCGGATTACCTACCCTTATACGTTCGGATTGTGGACGAAATTATTTAGGAGCGAGTAACTATATTAGAGAGCTTGATTCATTCCTGTCCCAAAACCATGATGATCTTGCTTCACAACTCGCCCGCAAGAATATAAATTGTGTATTTGACCCACCGGCCTGTCCTCACTGGGGAGGATTGTTTGAAGCAGCCGTTAAGTCTGCCAAGACGCAACTTAAACGAGTAATCGGTGAAAATCCCCTTACCTTTGAGGAATTGACCACTGTATTTGCAAAAATTGAGTCTGTACTTAACTCTCGGCCTTTGTGTTCCTTATCTCAAGATCCCAATGATCTTGAAGTGTTAACCCCTGGTCAACCCCTTACTGCGTTACCCGAGTACCCATTGAGAGACGAGAAGCAGCATCGCATTTCACGCTTTCACTTATTGCAACAAATTACTCAACATTTTTGGTCGCGGTGGCATTCAGAGTATCTATCAACCCTTCAAACTCGTAATAAGTGGACTTCTCCTATGAATCCACCTAATGTTGATGAATTGGTTTTGATAAAGGTTGACAACCTCCCTCCTTTGGAGTGGCGCCGCGGACGTATAGTACAGTTATTTCCTGGTCAAGACGGTGTAATTCGAGTGGTCGAGGTCAAAACCTCTACTGGTTTTTTAAAACGTTCTCTTACAAAACTGATACGCCTCCCTATTGAGTAATGTATTGTATAGTTCCCTTACCTTGTAATTTTTCCCTTAATTTTGATAATTTGTTCCGTAAACATCATAGCTGTTTAGAGCGGGGGCTATGTTCAAAATCTACCCTGTATCATCGTAAGCACAGATATTATATTATATTAGAGTCCGTTAGTTTTCTGTTCCCGCGCGTTCCCTTCCCCTCCCTAACTAGTAACAAACGGACCGTACAGCGGCCTTGACGCGCGCGCGCATTTGTTGTGAATTAAAATAAATTAGAACTGTGAAACCTACTGTGAAACTGGAAAGCTAGCGAAGATACCTTCGAGACCCTGAAGCCCAAGAAATCCGCAGAACCATACAGGTACGTGACAGACATAGTAAATTCCCTAACATTTTGGTAGCAGAGAGTAGTTTACCAAACATTTTGGTAGCAGAGCGTAGTTTCCCAAACCTGCACTTTTTTCGGGATTGACTTCTATGCGCCACCGACGGAACCATTCGCCGAGTATCGTTACGGCTTTCTGAAGCCGTCTGGCTATTGTCGCACGGGACTTGGCGGATGTAAAGAGAGCCGTGTCATCGGCAAACAGCGATATTTCGACTTTTAAGTCGGAGAATTTAGGGATGTCGTTGGTGTACAACGAGTAGAGCATCGGAGAGAGGACGGCGCCCTGAGGGACGCCGGCTCGTATGGGATGCGGGTCGGATAACGCTCCGTTTATACGGTAGCGATAAGAGCGATTCGACAGGAAATCTCGTACAATGAGTACTAGCCTGTCGGGGACACCTAACTGATGAAGCTTGTAAATCAAGCCGTTGTGCCAGACTTTATCGAAAGCCTTAGCCACATCAAAAAATAGAACACCTGTACCTCCTTTGGGGGACTTGGTGGCGAAGTACAGGGTGTTTTTGTGAATGTGCTCCGTGATGCGGTGCACTTGATGGACGCACGAGTGTTTGGCTCGGAAGCCAAACTGCTCATTGATGAGCAGGCCTTTGGAGTATATAAACTCCTTTAGGCGGGCGAGGAGGATTCGCTCGTACAGCTTGCCTATAGCCTTGAGTAGGCTGATAGGACGATAACTGGACGGGTCGGATTTATTTTTACCAGGCTTGGGGATGCCAATGACCACGGCTTCTTTCCAGCTGTCTGGAAATATGGCGTTGGACAGCACCGCGTTAAAAATAGTGACGAGTAATAGTAATAGTTGAGAGGGCATGCCGTCTGAGCCGGGTGATTTTTTGATAGGTAGTTGTTTAACTAGCGTTTTGACCTCATCAAGAGTTACTGGTGAGAGAGATTCAGTTAGGCGGGGTGGACGCGATGCGTTCGACTTCGGTGTCTATCTTCTCGAGATGACCTGCCTCGACTGGGAGCGCGCTGGGGGAGCATTGGGCTTCTAAGTAATTGTTAGCAATGTATAAAATTCAAAACACAACAAGAAATTATTATAATAATTGTACTTTCAGAGTTAAGTACTATTTTCACTGAGAGCTTCACAGCTAATCATGAGATAGCATCTAAAATGTCTATAATAATATGTAATATTATGAAATATGACATGTTATGTAGCTTGTATCAGTTTATGTCAACAATATATTGTGTCTATCTATATTAATATGCTTTATTAATTCATTAATAAACACAAAGTATCAAAGTATCAACCAACATAATATATGACAGTATCTCAATTTGGGAATATAACCACCATCAAGACATATACCTGGACTATATCTGTGATTGTAATATGAAATGGGATCATCAAACATATATGTGTACCTATGTAAAGAAATAATAACAATTCTTCAATTCAATTCATATAGAACAAACACACAAAACTGAACAGTAAGTTTGACTAATTTACTGTGAATTAACAACAAACTCAGCAATACCATAACATTGTTTATATGTATAACATAGTATGTGTTCTCAGAACATGTATGTCAATATAGTTAATGTAACTGTTTCTAACCTGTTGATATCCTATCTATATATCATACTCCATCATATGCAATAATAACATAACAATAGTTACTCTGTATTTTAAACTAATTAGATATTCATGTTATTTTATACTTAATGTATTCATAATACTTCTTTCTTATATTGTATACCTCAATATCGTCGTACGCTACATGTCATGTCATTACTCTCGCAAGTTATCGTACATACTAAATCTATTTAGTATGTAGAAAGCAATTTATCCAAAAGTTCAAGACAACAAGTCAGATACTGCGTTTAATGGTATGCGTGATATTAACGTAAATTCACTTACCATAATTTCTAGTCAGAATTACCTTACGGTCGTATTTGTAGACGGGATTGGTACCGCTTCTGAACTATTAAAATCACTAGTATTCTGATGACTTAGACGTAATGCCGGTTGGTCAGGGAGAGAAACACCTCAATGCCTACAATATTCACAATTACCTATCTCTTATTTGTTTTTATAATAATATAAACACTCTCAACTTTTTCGCTCCAAAACTCCCGCTGCCTACGTTCAATCATTCATCAATCTATCTGTCAATGTCACACAGATTACTTTGGCTCTGGCCTCTGACGTTTCGTTTCAGGTTACATGATTATTGACTTTACCATTTTTAATTAATGGTGCGTCACACGATAGTTAACAATACCTTTATACTTTTATTTATGTAACCACATACATAACCTACATAGAAACCCCTACCTGTTACAATATACTTACGTACTTGCGAACACCAATACATACACCACGCGAGGAATCGAACCCGCGAACACAGGAAACAAAGCACTAAGCCACTAGACCATCGAGGCTCTCAATTCTTATTAGACCTCCAATGTCTAACAATTAGTAATAATAATAAATCTAGACGATTCACATAGCGTCACGTAGCCAAGGCAAGTAAAGCTGCATCCCTGTTGTCAGGCAACTCCTATAAATACCTATATACCTTTATCTATGTAACCACATACATAACATACATAGAAACAAAACATACACATCAATACATACGCCGTGCGAGGAATCGAACCCGCAATAACAGAAAACAAAGCGTGTACTGTTAAACCACCAAAACATCGAGGCTCTCAATTCTTATTATAACTCCAATGCCTCACAATCAAACAAAGATTTAATTATGACCATAAGTCAAAATAACATACATGTACTGGGTTTAATAACCCTATTATGTACAATTATATATATTTAGCTGAAACAAACATATCCTAAATATTATATTCTCAATATATTTTAGACCACTTCATTTAAAGTAAAATAATTATATCACTTACCGCCCAATTGGCGGGAATCACTAATAAAGGAATTACATAATCACCTGCACCCTTTGACGAACACTCAAGGAGAGAAGGACTGGAATGGGGAAAGAAATGAGTAGCTTGTAGTGGCAAAATGTTCATGTTGCAAGCATCAGCTACAGCTCTAAGTGAATTACTGCGATGATCGTAATTCAGCATACAGGTATTGAAGTCACCCATAATAATAGTATGTTCGTAAGAAGGGATTAAGTCTTCGAGAAGGTTTTCTAATGAAGAGAAATAGTTGACAGAAGAAGGACTATAAAAAACCCCAATAAGGATTTTGGTATGAGAGAGAGATACTTCAGCAAATAAATACTCGGCCTCGAGGGAAGGATTTAAACTATGGGAAGCAAATATTGTTTTGTAAGGAATTTGGGAACGAAGATATATTGCTACACCACCACCACCCTTACCTATACGGTCATTGCGCAACATTACAAACCCTGGTAGAGAATAGCTCGTGGAAGGCAAACAGGGTGAAACCCTGTTTGCCTTCCAAGACTCGGCCCAAAACTTGCCAAGACTCGGAAACAAGAATAACATGAACGTTACTAATGTCAAATGTTGTCAACATATCGGAGAAATGAGCCGGAATACTTTGAGCATTGATATGAACTATGTATGTTAAAATTTTTAGGCACATCAGAGAAGTTAGCATGTAAGGTTTCATGTAAGGGAATTGGAATACTATGAAAACTATTATTTGAAGAAGGCGAAGAAGAGGTAGAATGGAAACTATCATCTAGCATAACCGTGTGTTATAATATTAAAATATAAAATAATAATATATATAAATAATATATACAAATATATATGCGCTTACAATATTAAAAAAAAAAAAAAATAACCAAAATATATATATATGCGAGTGTAGGCGACACGTAAATATAGAAAATAAAAATTGTAATATTCTTAATATTAAATAAACGCGCGTTATGGCGGACGTGCGAGCGAGCGCGACTGCAGCGCCTCTCGCGTTTTTCTTGCAGTACTAATCGGTTGCCGCGTTTTTTGTTCTCGCTTCGGCTTGCGCGCACCTCCGCAACGCGAATAAACAAAACAATCTATTTATTTCTTTTACATCTTCAACATAAGTTTGGTCTTCGGCCGGATCTTAATGTACCGAACTCCACCACGTACAATGGTACACACCAGGAAAGGAAAGAAGGATTTAGAAGATACACGTCGACACGAGCAATGTTCAAATGATTCGGTAAAAGCTGCAGATGAAGCCGGGAACGAGATGGATTTGAACTTACCTGGACCTTCTACAGTACAAAGTGACCGTAAATCAACTAATAAGAAGCTGTCAACGACGTCATCAATCGCAAAAAGGCGAAAGCTGCTTGAGTTGAGAGCTGAGGAAGAAAAGACACGTGTTCGTATGGAATTAATAGATCAAAAGTTAGCAGCAGACATTGCACAAATGGAAATGGAGGAGGGCAGTTGCAGTTCACAATCGAAGGAACCTAGTGAGCAAAATAACGATTTAGTCGAAGAGTGGTTAGAAAATAGCAAACAAGTTACGTTGGCACAATGTACCACTCGCCATGAACCCGTTGCTGATAAGTTGCTGCAGCCGGAACGACCAGAAAACTCAAGGTACGATAAGAGTACGCATGACGCCGGCCTGCAACCATCCATAGTGGCTAAACATACTCGTACACTCGAAACAGCACCCACGTCACCGCCACAAGCTGTAATCCCTGGCGGTACTGATGAAAACGTGGTGCACGCACTGTCGAGTGCACTGAAGGACCTAGCCGCTGCCAGTGCTCGTGGATATAATGACAAGCTGATCAATCGTTTGTGTACACCGAGAGATCTGCCTGCATACTCAGGAGATCCTCTGGAATGGCTTCAGTCCAAAGTAGCTTATGAAGAATCATCACAAGTCTGTAACTTTACTGAACGGGAGAACCTATGCGCTTGAGGAAGAGTCTCCATGGAGCGGCTAAAGAGGCAGTTACAGCCTTACTTATTGGTGCTACATCCCTAGAAGCCGTGATGTCCACATTGGAACTACAATTTGGAAACCCTGATGTGATTATTTCAAGGATCCTACAGGACATACAGAAGTTACCGACCGTATTGGTATCGAAATGGACTGATTACAGTTATCCTTTATTTAACCAAAGAAGCAAGCCTAAACTTGTGATTTTATCCGAGTTTTTAAGTGGAGAAGCTGTGAAAATAACAAAAACATTCGTCAGTGTACAAAGTTATTCGAAGCATAGTTATAGTGATAAATATCGCAATCGCACACAAACTATTTTATTTAATAATAAACTCAGTTATACGTGTAGTAAAGAAACAGTATGTCGGTTTTGTCGGATATCTAAACATGCGTTACCCGACTGTAAAAAGTTTAAAAAATCACTACGTAAAGATCGGTGGACCTTTGTGAAACGTCATGGTCTGTGTTATAAGTGTCTAACGTCACAGCATAAACAAAATAACTGTCCCGAACCGATGTGTGATATAGACAGTTGTGGACAATCGCATCATCGCTTGTTGCATTATACAATAAATAAAAACTCTAAACCGAACAGTAATGTGCATATTACCGAAGTGAGTGAGACTAAGCCGCGCGTAGATACTATAACCCATATAAACATAAACAACTGTAAAGTGTTATTAAAAACTGTACCTATATACCTACACGGACGTAGCGGTGTAGTTCGTAGTTATGCATTACTAGACGACGGTTCGACTGTCACATTGATAAGTGACGAGCTCGCCGCACGGGCAGGGTTGCGTCGCGGTAATAAACAAACTATGCGTGTATGTGGTGCATGGGACAATAGTGAAATTGTGTGTGATAGCGAAATAATGGATTTTGATGTATCTAACAGAGAGGGAACTATGTTTTCAATTCGTGCGCGTTGTGTAAAAAATATGGACTTACTGTGCAAAATGTCTCCGCCGATGAACTTTGTAATTTTGAACTGATGAAATCTGAAATAAAAAACATAATTAGTGATGAAAAGTGTAAACCGGAACTGTTGATAGGCCAGGACAATTATGAGTTGCTCTTACCTTTGCAAATAATAAAGGGCAAACCTAATGAAAATTACCTTACTCGTACACCACTGGGTTGGTGTATCCATGGTTGCCTGCGGTCGCGCACTGCACTAGCGACACCGCGGTCGACACTGTTCCTGTATGAGAATAGAATACCTGTGAGTACAGAAGCCGAACGTATTTTACGAGATATGCATGAGGACTTACGTCAATCTTTTGCATTAGAGTCTGTTGGCATTTCCACTAAGCCGAGACAGAATATAGAAGAAGTACGAGCCTGTGAACATCTGGAACGTACTGCAAAATTAATAGATGGTAAATGGCATGTAGGATTGCCATGGAAAGATATGAACAGTAAGATGCCTAATTCTTACCGTAATGCTGTGACAAGATTGAAAGGCATCGAAAATAAAATAAAATTTAATTCAAGCTACGCTGAAAGATACAAGGACAGAATGAATCATCTGTTCAGCAACGATTACGCCTCAGAAATCGAGAGTTCACAGACAAGCGACAGAACTTGGTACCTGCCACATTTTGGAGTTGACAACCCTAACAAACAAAAGCTAAGATTAGTATTTGATGCCGCTGCTAGAAGTGAAGATGTCTGTTTGAATGATTACCTGTGGAAAGGTCCTGATCTTCTCATTTCACTGTATGGAATAATGCTACGATTTCGTGAAAATAAAATAGCAGTCACTGGAGACATCAGAGATATGTTCTTGAGAATAAAAGTACAAAAAGAAGACAGAAATGCACTCCGTTTCCTATGGAAAGAATCACCAGATCAACCGATAAAGACATATGCTATGAGTTCATTAATATTTGGTGCGAACTGTTCTCCATTTGTAGCACAATTTATAAAAAATAAAAATGCTAAACGATATGAAAAGTCCATGCCAGAAGCTGTACAAGCTGTCTATAGGCAGCACTACATGGATGACTATATAGACAGCCTGGAGGACGAACAGACAGCTGCCCAGCTAGTAAATGATATCACCTATATTCACAAGCAGGGAGGATTTGAAATAAGAAATTGGACTTCAAACAATCAGACAGTATTTAATAATTTACCTAATCACAGTATAAAGTTATCTGTCTCATTTAAAAATGGTCAGCCCTATGACGGAGAACGTACGCTGGGCCTTATCTGGTTTCCTACCGATGACACGCTGGGATTCGATGTCTCATTTAAACGAATACCCAAGCTGATTATGACGGGTCAAAAGAAACCCACTAAACGAGAGATGTTGAGAGTATTAATGTCTATTTTTGATGTTTACGGATTTTTATCACCTGTCACAATAAAAGGAAAGATCATTCTTCAAGCTACATGGAAATCTGAAATAAAATGGGACGACGAAATAACAGATGAAATATTTATAAAATGGTTACATTGGATAAACATAATGAAATCTATAAATAGTATACGCTTGCCCAGGTGTTACACACTTGCAACTAGAGATAACGGGGTGCCGGCTACGACAACGAGTGTGAGTGAGATGCAAACTCTCGGTACACGTGCACCGAATAACCAGTCTCCGCCGGCGAGCCTACTGAATGTACCTACAGATCGCTGTCGGGGCACATCGCGCTATACAAACCTAGATTTACATGTGTTTTGCGATGCTTCGTCGAAGGCGATGTGCGTTGTGGCTTATTGGCGCTGCAAATACAAATACAAATACAAATACAAATATCTTTATTTTGCCTGAAAAGTGGTTTACAGGATTTTAAAAATTATAATTTATGTATCACACTTTTCACCAGAAACTGGCATGCAAAATTAACAGTGTCCATTTATTATTATAAGATTGTACATATTTCTCAGTTTCATTTTTATTTTCATCATTATTAAATTAAATTTAAATTTCTGGGCAAAGTACTACGATTACCTACTTCATGAATTAAAGTACTCATCAACAGAGTAAAAACACTTATTGATCAGCCATCTTTTTAACTCTCTCTTGAACATATTTATCGGTAGTATTTTTATATCATCCCGCAACTTATTGTAAATTTTTATTGACATACAATAGGCATTTCTGCTATACAAGTTTTAAAATCACTAGTATCCTGACGACTTAGGCGTAATGCCGGTTAGTCAGGGAGAGAAACACCTCAATGCCTACAATATTCACAATTATCTATCTCTTATTTGTTTTTATAATAATATAAACACTTTCGCTCCAAAACTCCCGCTGCCTACGTTCAATCATCCGTCATCCACTTGTCAATGTCACATAGATTACTTTGGCTCTGGCCTCTGACGTTCCGTTTCAGGTTACATGATTATTGACTTTACCATTTTTAATTAATGGTGCGTCACACGATAGTTAACAGTCGGCCATCCTGCAATAGTGTCTGGCCCAGACACATAGGTAACTGATGAGCGTAGTCATGCTTATCAAAGGATATAGTGTCTACAGGATCATATAACAAATACTAAACTAAATAAACTGAGTCATTCAACCGCCATTGTGTACAGATCGTTTTGCGCTCACTCTGGTTTAAAAAAATCACTAACGTAGATTATTGTTTTCACATATACTGTGTCATATATCGATAGAACTCTATTGGTATCTGTGAATTAATTGTGTTATCATTTTATAGAATTATAAACATTGTGGTATAAAATTTTAGTGAAAACAGTGAATACTGTCTTGAAAGACATTTGTGCGTTTCGTCCTTAACAACCTGTCAATAAACTTATGTGAGTTATATGTCATTGTGACCGCATATAGTACCACTATAAATTCTGAAACTTTGAAGCAAATCGAACGAGTATTGCAGCCGCAATTCACAAAAAATCGCTGATTGGTCGAGAAGGACCTATATTCCGTCGTCCGATGGACCGGCGCGTCGCTGCGCGGCGTTATATACCTAAATAACTAAAACGCTTGATTGCACGGACCTAACATCATTACATTGAGACCACAGCATAAATTTCATTTTATACCTACTACATTTTTAATATACAGTCAATATGACTTCTCTTTTTTTTATGTTTTCAAATAAAAATAAATAAATAAATAAACTATAATTAAAACTACAATTCAAACAGAGTGCAACCTACAATACAAGACAGAAAAGGGGGAAAATAAAAGTCGCAGATTGGTTTACAGATAAATAACCCACGGCCTATTATTTGAGGATATTATTTTCAAAACAGACTGCTACCTTACTCTAATCACCAAAGTTTTATGAAGAATATACCTACATAGATTTGATTCGACAAGAGCAATTAAACAAATGATCAGCGACTGCAATTCTGAAGACCGAGTATCTTAAGTATAAGAGACACTTATGCAAAATAATAATATTTGACTTTATATAAACTTTAAAGTGAATTGAGTGAACTCCAATAATATTTTAAATCACCAATGTTTGTTATAAATAAAAAAAAAAATTATGCTTGTATACCTACTGTCTGCTAATTTGTAATATTTATAGCAGCTACTGCAGTAGGCCTTGTATCAATACACTCTAGAATTGATATTTATATCCATCTGAGATTCGTGAAATTTTTTTTTTTTTTTTTTTTTGTTATATGTATATGCTGCGTGTCGTCATATCAGTAAGTTACTGTATATTCATTTATGTTACATTATATTTTCTATTCATTAACAACAATTTTGGCAATTATATAAGTTTGTTGTAGTATATGGGTAATTAGTAATGTAAAATAATTAATATTAAGGATAAGTTTACGTAATCAGGATTTCGACATTGATAAATAGGGGATAATATATATATATAATATTTTATTTTGTTGTGTGTATATAAAAAAAAAATTTTTTTTTTGTTTGTATACACGGGCGGTAATTATTGTATACGTATTCTTAAATTTACCTTTGAATCACTCATAACCAATTATGCCCCTAACTCGTTCGCCGGTCCGGGGACCGGCAAATTTGCTTGCTGAGGCATCAGAGACATTAGGATCTTTCCGATGGGAATCAACGGATAGCAAAAATATAGCGCCCCTATCCAGTCAATTGTCTGTAGACTTATCCCCTCCGTGGCAATCCAGCGAAGCTACTGTGCAACCTGTTGAAAATGAGATATATAAACGTATCGGTTCCCAACCTTTTAACCAACTAACTGTTCCATTAAATGCTGCTGTGGCCTTTGAATCACTCAACCCTTCTTTGGATATAGACACAGATAATAGCACCTGCCCCCTTCAATGTATTCAGGCTTTGTCACTGGACATAGTGACTATTTTGCGACAAGGCAGGACGGTTTCTGCAGATATGAGGAACCGCGCTATCGAATCTGCACAGCAAATAACTCGAATAGTGGGCGATTCCTTGGTAAAACGTATTGGCGAAGCTGATGTAGTTGCCAATGAACATCGGCGCGAGATTGCTACTTTGCGCGGTGAATTGGGGGATATCAAAGCACTTATTACAGAGACACAAATAGGTACAAAAGGAGATAATCATACTGCTCCCTCTTACCGTGAACTACAAAATAACTTAGTCAGATGTATCACAGAACAGGTGCAACAACTTAAAGACACAATGACTGCAGTCACCAATATGTCTTATGCTCAGGCGACTTCCAAGACTCCTCCTAAACAGCCACCCGCTATGTCTAGGGCCTTTTCTTCCATCCCTAAAAATCATCCGGCGTTGATCGTTTCTGCCAGAAGTGACACAAAATCTAGAGAGGAGTTAGTTGCGCTTTGGAAAAAGAACGTATCATTCAGGGGCGTCAAATATGCGCCTACTAGAATCCAAGCAATCTCGAAAAATAAACTTCGAATAGAATTTGAAGGTGCAAATCAAAGAGACGAAACTGTAAATAGACTAAGCAGTGTAAAAAATATGATTGTCGAAGCTGCACGGCAAATTCGGCCCATGATCATTTTAAAAGGGGTATCTAAAGACGTGGCGCGGGAGGAACTGGCTGAACTGATTACCACACAAAACGAGCAGATTGAGCGGGTTGTTAATGAAGAAAATGACATTAAGTTGCGGTTTATCAGAAATAACAGAAATCCCCATCTGTATAATGCAGTACTAACGGTTACTCCCTTGGTCTGGCGTGCCGCCATGAGAATGGGTCGACTTAATCTGGATCATCACAAGGTGCACGTAAGTGACTACAGCCCATTTGTACAATGCCACCGATGCCTACAATTTGGACATCTTAAAAATCAGTGTGATGCAGAAGAGAGCGCTTGTACTCACTGTGCACTTTACGGACATTCTTCCTACGAATGCAGTTCCAAAGATGTGGCTGACAAGACTCGCTGTGTTAACTGTATTAGCCATAATACTAAATTTAATATCGCTACTGATACAAATCATAATGCTACCTCAGCTAATTGCCCCCGTTTGCGAGCCATGAGACAACGTATCACCAATAGAGTTGATTACGGCTCCCAATAATAAGCTACATGTCATTCAGTGTAATACCGATCGATGTAAAAATAGCTTACATGAGGTCGCTCGCTCTCTCGTTGATGGTAAATACAAAGTAGCTATGCTGTCAGAACCATACGTGGGTTCAAGTAAAGAAGTTAAATCTATATATGGGCTCCAAGTTTATCAATTTCCTCAGGACCGCACTGTCAAGGCATGCATTATAATAGTTCCAAAATTGGGTACCAAAATGATTGGACTCGCCCAGTATTCAACTCCGAACATGTGTGTGGTTCGGCTAGACGACGGGAATCGCAAAATATTGCTGGTCTCCATTTATGTAGAACCTAATGAGGGCGTGCATGGTACATTGGACAGATTAGAACACTTTCTCAAACTACACCCTAATGATCACATAGTCGTTGGAGGAGATTTTAATGGCTGGCATCCTGTATGGGGCAGTAGTAGGAATAACAACCGCGGAGATTTGATTATTGACCTGATGAACGCCAACAATTTGTATCTATGCAATACAGGTTCCACTCCAACCTTTGAAACTGTAACTCATGGACGAGATCGTTCTTCCATCATTGATCTCACTCTAGCGACTGGTGATGCACATGACTGGGTGGAGAATTGGAGAGTTGATGTAACTATTTGCCCCTCATCGCAACATAACGCCATAGTGTTTCAGCTGGAAAATCAGTGTCAATTACCTGACAACAATTCTAGCACTTCCACTTACAGATATAATAGCAAACACGCTAATTGGGCGGCATTTAGAGACATCCTGCTTACAAATATGGCTTCTGAAGATATTATCAATACCGATTTAAACATCGTAAGCATGGCGAGATTGGAAGTAATCATCGAAAAAGTTACAGAGGTTATACAGCATGCATGTAGTGAGTCCATGCCCGTTAAGAGGGCAGGACAAAAGCCTAAACCTCCCTGGTGGACGGATCGACTTGAAAATCTGAAGGCAGAAGTGGTGAGCTTACATCGGCAAATACATTCTGCCAAAAGACGAGGAGAAGCACTGGGAGCTCTCTTGGCTGAACGACAACTTAAAAAGACCGAGTACGCTGCTGAATTAAAAAAGAATCGACCAAAAGTTTCCGAGATTTCTGTGAGCTGCAAAATAAAGAAAATGTCTGGTCACTCACCAATCGGCTTCTTAAAGATGCGGCGCCAAGAAAGCCGCCAACCACAATTAAGCTGGGTAACTGCTATACCAGAGATCGACAAGACACAGCAGATGCTTTATTGAAGCATTTTTATCCTGATGATGTACCCGATTATCTTCCTATTCACACTGACACACGGCGAATTGCAGCTACTATTCCTTGCACTAATGACGATTTGCCTTTTTCCACTGAAGTAATTGAGCAACTGCGTGACATGAACCCGAAGAAAGCGCCTGGCATGGATGGCCTTACGTCTGATATATGTCTGCAATTTGCGCTTTTGTTCCCTCAGTTGATAACTGACATATTAAACAGATGCTTATCGCTCCAGAGTTTCCCCAAACAGTGGAAAAAGGCATATGTGAAAATAATACCGAAGCCGGGCAAACGGGACTATACCGATCTGGGATCTTTCCGCCCCTTGGGCCTACTCCCGGTATTTGGTAAACTTTTTGAAAAACTCTTCATTAAAAGAGTAATTTACCATGCTGAAGGTAAAAATATTTTTTGCAATAGACAGTTCGGGTTTCGTACTCAAACGAGCACTATTAACGCGATTCACACGGCACTTGATAAAGTCAAACAAGCTAAGTCAGGAGGACAACTTGTAATAGCTGTCTCCCTAGATATTAAAGCTGCATTTGATAATGCATGGTGGCCGGCACTTCTTGCACGTCTCCAAACCATTGGCTGTCCGAAGAACATATTTATTTTATTTATTTATTTATTAAAACTTTAATGAACAAATACATAAATAAAGGTACACATGGCGGACTTAACACCTCGAGGCATTTTCTCCCAGTCAACCATTGGGCAAACAGAGATTCATGTTGGCGGTGCATTAACAAATTGAAATTCTAATCTAAAAAAAATAAAATAATAAGAAGATCACTTTAATATGATTAAATATAAATACATATGCGAATATACTTATAAACTATAATACATAATATGAATAAATAATTATACATATATAAATATAACTACATACACGTACGTACCTACACACATACATACAAATACACATACAATTATAAATTTATACAAATCAACAGGGAAATTCAGATACATAGAGGTGGTTGGGTGGAGGAATAATACTACAAGGATAACAGGAGCCTACACTAGTTCTGGGAAAGGTGTTTGCGTAATTTGGATTTGAATGTGAATTTTGAAGAGCTGGACCTAATGTCAAGGGGTAACTCGTTCCAGTGTTTAATGGCCTGTAAAGTGAAAGATTTAGAAATGAAGCTCGTACGATGAGCAGGAACGTGGAGAAGTAAATTCCTAGACGGACGAAGGTTACGATAAGAGATGTCCCCATGAAAATGAAATTTGGTATTAAGATACTCGGGAGAGTTAGGATCGTATAGTAATGAATAAAGAGTACACAAGAGACGAATAATTCTTCGTTGGCGGATTGGAAGCCAATTGAGCTGAGAGCGGTAAAAAGAGATATGGTCGTATTTACGGAGACCGAAAATAAAACGTATGCAATTATTGAGAAGACGATCCAATTTGTTTAAAAGGTCCTCATTCATGTCCGAGCAGCACACATCTGCATAATCAATAATGGGTAGTACCAGGGACTGAATAAGTAAGATCTTAGTACTGGTAGGAAGGAAATTTTCAAACCGGTATAAATTGCGCAAGGTGTACGTAACTTTACGACTGACCTCATTGACGTGATTATTCCAGCTAAGGGTGGTGTCAATCGTGAGGCCAAGGTCTTTGACATGCGTGCAGTAAGGAATAGACATTTTATTAAAAATTATCGGAGGAACAGACGTCAGGTTCGTTTTGCCGAGTTGTCTCGAGCTTCCCAAAATGATTGCTTGGCATTTGCTAGGATTGACAGTCACCCCGAACCTAACCGCCCAGTCCTCAATGTAGGCAAGAGCATCGTTTAACCGACTTACAGCTTCGGATATTCTTTCTACTTCAATTTGATAGTACAGCTGTAAATCGTCTGCGTAAAGATGGTAAGAGCACTTGAGATCATTAGTGAGGAAGTTAATAAAAATAGAAAATAATAACGGAGACAATATACCGCCTTGAGGGACACCAGCGACCAATTCGCACCAGTCAGATAGAGCTTGGTCATAGCGAACAGCCTGCCGGCGACCCTGAATATAAGAACGGAACCAACTAACGGCCGCGGAGGAGACCCCAAGATGAGAGAGTAATGCAAGAAGGACGTCATGGTCGACTGTATTGAAAGCGTTTGAGAAATCAATTAATATAAGGATGGTAACTTTGGAACTTTCCATGTCCTCTCTCACATCTTCAGTCACTTTGAGAAGTGCTGTAGCGGTGCTATGCCCAAGACGGAATCCAGATTGAAAGGAGCTCACAAGTTTGTTTCCAAAAATGAAATTAGAAAGCTGTTTGTGATCTACCGCTTCCAGAATTTTAGAGAGGTAGGGCAGAATAGAAATGGGCCGAAAGTCCTTGAGAAGAGTGGGAGATGATACCTTAGGAAGTGGAAGGACGAAAGCATTTAACCAGATAGAAGGGAAGGTACTAGAAAGTAAAGAGCAGTTAACAATGTGAGTGATCAAAGGAAGTACATGTTCAAGTATGAGAATAATCATGATTCTACTCACATCATCAACACCAACACAGTTGGATTTGATGGATGATATAATCTTACGGATCTCCTCGACGGTCACAGCAGTAAAAGAGAACATATCCGAGCATAAGCTAGGCCAGGAAGCAATTTCCTCCAAAGTGGCTTTTTTGATAGAAGCACTTAGCGGTAAGGGAGAAGAGAAATGTCTATTAAGATCATCTAGTGAAAAGAGTGGGACAGTATCGCTGGTTTGTTTGCACAAACCGAGCGACTTGAGGAACTTTCAAGAATTAGCCGGCGAAGCATTAAGCAAATTCGAATGAATATATTGGCGTTTGGCTGCTCTTACCATGTAATTACACCGATTACGAGCCGTTTTGAATGACGACCAGTTCTCGTCAGTACGATTCCTCTTAAACTTACAAAACGCCTGATTGCGTCTCATCATCGCCATGCGAAAGCCTCTCGTGATCCAAGGGGCAGGCGGTTTTCTTAGTTTTATACCATGCGATGGAGCATGTTTGATGTAAAGCTGGTGGATGCAAGTGTTGAAGTTGGAGAGCTTCGCATTGACAGTAGGAGCTTCAGTAACACAGTCCCAATTAACCGATTGAATATCTTTTCCTAGTGCCTCCATATCAATCCTAGCTAAATTGCGTATTTCTTTAATTACGGGTTTACGTTTAACTTTATTCACGTTATAAGTAACATATATTATGTCATGGCGAGATATACCTGGTGCCGGAACTTGACCATGATTGAGAACGAAATCAGGAGAGGAAATATAAATGTGGTCAATCCAACTATCAGGATAGTCTATGTTGGTATGAGTGGGCCCAGTCGGTAACAAAGTTAACCCTACTGAGTTAACAATATGACCTTGTTTACGGGAATTTGCTGTATCACGGATGAGGTCAGTATTAAAATCACCCATGATTATATTTATTTATTTATTTATTCATTTATTTCAGGCAACTAGGCCCATATTATAAATACCTTATAGACTAACATACACATAATATAATATTTAAAAACTAATACAATGATATCGTCTGTGTGATCACGGCACTGAAGATGGCAATCTGCCACGGTAGCGCCGATACACCACACCTTTCGGCCAGTAGTCCTCTTTCATGAAGGTGGGCAGCAAGTCGGTGGGGACCAGGGCCACAAACGCTTTGAAACTCGCGTTGTGACTCGACTTCAGCTGCGTTACCCTCAATGTCAGGTTACTCTTGGTACGAATATAATCGACAATGTCCTGCTCCTTAGTGGCGTAATGTAGACGGGACAGGTACATTGTCATGGTCGGTGTAGCAGCACGCAGCAGAAAGTTGGGCCCAGTGAATGCAGTGCCACAATGATTCCTATAGAGGACAGCGTGAAATAACGTAGAATAAGATCAATAATAATGTAAAATTAAAATACAACGCGTAATATCATATAGATAAGTTTAAAATAATGTAAATGAAACGAACAGTATGATATATGAAAAAACGAGCAATAATATATGTAAACAGTATTCAGTTATGTAAATATAAGCTATATGTTAAAATAACTATAACGAACTAGATATAAGTAATGTTCCTGTTATAGTTGTAGTATTTCACTATTGTTAAATGTGAAAATCGGTGTAAGTTAAAGATAATTTACCTTGTATTTATAAGAAATACTATTGTGATGATTATGTATGTGTACTTTTTAGATAGGGACTTATGCAAAGTTCACATGTAAATAAGAATTATAAGGGGGAAAACGTGTTACAGAGGTAATAACATCGAAAAACTCCAAAAGTCATAATGAAAATTAACTTTAGAATCGAGCTAAAAACACGGAGCTCGCGATAAGGTATTGCCTCCGGAATACGTAACCAACGAAATTTGTATGAAAAATTAAGTCGCTTTCCAATTTGTTGCTTGTTGAGTTTACCGTTGGTCGTGTGATCCTCTGTGAGATTCCGGTTCGCCGTCGAGTCTCCAGAGTGAGCCCCGCAACTGGTGCCCACTTGCGCAAATTGTTGAGAGCGATACAGTGCGTAATCCAGCTACACAAAGTGTACTTTGTCTAGCGAGAGAACGCGCTAGGATTGTAGACCGAATTTGTTGACGCAAATTCGTTGCTGCAATCCACTTGCGACTGTCTTACAGTGCGATTACCTGCCCTTTCAGGGCGAATTCCCTACTTTTCGGTAGGTTCGTCGTGGGGTTCCAGCCCCCACACCACCCTCTTCCACCCCTCCAGTCCCCTTTCCTAGTACATCACCCTTTCGTGTCGTGATGTCGCAAAGGGGCAAAGCCCCCAGGAAACCTCCTGACAGGGGAGCTCCCCGAACTGTTGTGCGTCGGGATTTAAGGAACCCGACCAAGCTGGTCCCCGCCACTGAGCTGGGGACCTTCCACGCTCGCCCGGCATCCAAGGGCACCCCCTCTGCCCTCGCGGGAAGCGGCAATGATGCCGCCGACCGGGAACCAGGCAGAGGGGAAAGATGCGCACAACCCGGCCCGTCTAAAAGACGCGCACCGCCGTCGCCGACCTCGCCCGCTAGAGGCGACAAACGTAGGGACGTAGAGGAGTCCCCCCCCCGCGACCTCGACCTAGTGAAGGCGCCGCCGACGCCGAGAATCCGGCTCGTGGACAAGGGCTACCAACCCCTACCGTCCCAGTCGGGTACCGTGCGGCGAAAGCCCTCACCCCCTCCGCGCTCACCCTCCCCCCCGCCGGATAGCGGGAGCGAGGAGGAAGGGGAAGACAGGCGTTTTTACGGCGACGTACATACGTCGCCTGCGACCTCGCCTGAGCCTTCGCCAGCACCCTCGCGTGTGCCCTCGCCGCTACCTCGCTCCTATACGCTAGATAGGGGCGAGTATGACGCCACGTCATATGCGGCACTCGAATCGGTGCCACAATCGCCCGAGCCGATGCTCCCCCCCGTCCCCTCGCCGCGACGACGAACCCCGCCGTCCTTTGCGGCAGTAGTGGCAGGCCCCGCCACCCCAACCCCCGCCACCACGGCTCCAGCCCCGCAAATGCCCTCACAGGGTAAGATCGCCGATACGGGCGTAGAACCCGCCACAGGGCGAGGCAAATACCCCCCAATAGTGGTAGAACGCCTCCCTAACTGGACGCGCCACTTCGACCAGCTCAGGCGCGTACTGGGGGAGGCACCCAACGCAAGACCCTACGGCACTGGGGTTAGATTCCTGCCTAGGACGGACGAAGAATTCCGTGCCGTCCAAAGGTATTTGATAGAGGCCAGCGAAAAGGACCCAACAATAAGTTGGTACTTTTATAGTCTGGCCTCCGAACTGCCCACCAAGGTGGCGATACGGGGCCTCCCCGCCGACACCCCCAATGAGAGGATAGTGGAGGCACTGCAGGAGAAGGGGTTCGGAGTGCGGCTAGTGCGGGGCATACCCGCGCGTCGCGGCCGCCCCGGCTGCATTTTCCACGCCCAACTCGACCCCATGGACAGGGACGAGCTCACACGCTTGTACGCGACGGATGAGCTCCTGTACATGCGGGGCGTCGTGGTTGAGGCGTGGAAGCCGGCATCGGTGCTGCCACAATGCCACAGATGCCAGGCATTCGGCCATGCATCGGCCAATTGTCACCGGCCTGTAAAATGCGTTCGCTGTGGTGGGGAGCACCCGGCGGCGAACTGCGACAGGCCGCGTGACCAAAAGCCGACCTGTGCCAACTGCGCAAAGTCACACACCGCCAACGACCGGAAGTGCCCGGTTTATAAAAGAGAGGCCCGGCAGAGGGGAATCAAACCCCGTCCCCCGTCCCCACTGCGACGTCGACGGCGCCCACGGCGCAGCAACGGCGGCGCAACAATCCCACCGCGGCGCCTCGTACATACGTCGCCCAGGCTCCCCCTCCCGTAATACGGGTCGAGGAAACCGCTGGCGCCAACCTAATGGCGCCGGCTAACGAACCGACGCAACGAGGCGCCGACGCCGGTGCTACTAAAAAGCGACGCCGCCGAAGACGCGGCAAGAAGAGGCGCGGAGATGAGCCCGTGACGGCATCAACCCCAATCCCCTTCCTACCTGATCCCACCGCAATATTTGCGTACAACGCACCCCCCTCCCTTCCCATGCATGCCGTCCCAAATCAGGGCCCGCGTGCAGCGCCACGTCGCCGCCAGGCGGCGCCACCGGCACACAATGTGCCGAGAGTGGCTTTTAAGCCGCTTTTGGCGGACGTAAGACGCGCACCTCCCGCGCCTCCCACATACACCGCATACCCCGCGCCGCGTTCGGCACACGCCGCGCCCGCGCCCTTCACACAAGCGCCCGTCGACAGAGCACTGAACATGCTTATTAGCCTGTTGACGGAGCTGCTTACTACGCTCGCGGCCGGCGCAGATACTAAGTCGGCGGCATTAAATGGATTGGCCAAAATCCAACAGTACACAAATGGCGGGTACTAGCCTGCGCATTGTGTACTGGAACCCCGGGGGAATAAAGGATAAAGTCCAGGACCTCCGTCTCCTAGCTCGCACCCAGGATGTGCACATCATACTCCTGGGTGAAACGAAGCTCACAGAAAAGGAGACGTTGAGGGTGCCTAACTACCACGTGTATAGACGCGACGAAACGTCACCGGCGGGCATTGCGTACCGCGGTACGGCGGTACTTGTCCGTCGAGACGTAGTCCACGTGGAGTTAGAGCGCCCCGAGTTCCGCGCCATGCGCTCCATAGGAGTCAGCATCAACGTCGACGGCGCGGAACTGAAGGTCCTGGCAGCTTACCGTCCCCCGGGACTGGAATTCAGCCCCTCCGATGTCCGGAACGTTCTGGATGGGAGGAGTCCCACCCTGCTTATGGGCGACCTAAACGCGAAGCACACGGCTTGGGGTTCCCGTCTGTGCTCGCCGATAGGTCGAAGACTCCTCCAGGATTCGCAGATCCACGGGTACGAGGTGTTGGGCCCAGCGCACCCAACACACGTACCCTCAAATCCCACACATAGCCCAGACGTTCTGGACATTGCCCTAGTGCAGGCTGTGCCTTGCCCGGTCTTACTGGAGGTGCTGTATGATCTAGACACACAGCACCTCCCAGTTCTAGCCACGCTTGACCTCTCCATCACCACCACACCGACGAGACCGTCGAGGCGGCGGATGGATTGGCGTGTTTTTCGCGCAGAATTGGAGCATCTACACCTCGACGGCGAACTATCATCGCCAGCGGGTGTCGAAGCCGCCTCCACACTCATAACGGAGCGAATTCGCACCGCAGTGGAGGCGGCAACTACCACAATAAACGTGGCTTCTCGCCGTCGAGAGGAATTGCCACACCATCTGCGCGAAAAACTCGCCCGGAAAAAGAACCTCCGTCGCCTATGGGCCCGAACCCGCTGCCCGCGGGTCAAGCGTGAGCTCAACTGCCTGGCTGCAGAGCTGTCGGTGGGAGTGCGGGATTGGCGTGGAGCCGCCTGGGAGGGTGTCATATCCCGGGCCGGCGAACACGATACCGACCTGCACAAACTCAATCGACAGCTCACCAATGCACGACCCCCCGTCTGCCCGTTGCTTGACGAGACGGGCAGACGTCGTTACGCAGCCCAAGACCGGGCAGAAATCCTGGCACAGCACTTGGAGGGGCAATTCACGGCCAATCCAATCGCCGCCGACGCACCCAGCACTGTCGTCGAGCACCACGAGCGAGTCGTACGTCGCGTATGCGATTTCCGTACCGCTCCGTCGCCGGACGTAAACGAAGTGAGCTTCGTTTCGCCCGGCGAGGTAAGGCGGCTCGTCAGCCGCCTGCCGAAGCGCAAAGCGCCCGGAGCGGACGGGATCAGCACCGCAGCGCTCGCACAGCTGCCCCGTAGAGCCCTAGCGTGTCTAGCGAGGCTCTACAACGGCATACTCCGGACCGGCCACTTCCCTACCAACTGGAAGTTGGGTAGAGTCATAGTCCTCCCGAAACCCGGCAAGGACAAGCGCCTGCCGGCAAGCTACCGGCCCATCACTCTGCTCTCGCACGTAGCAAAGTCGTTCGAGCGCCTCCTGCTCCGCCGCCTGAGACCGACTCTGTCGCCTCGCGACGAGCAGTTCGGTTTCAGAGGCGGACACTCGACGACTTTGCAGCTGACGCGCGTGCTCCACCATATGGCTGTCGAGCACAACCGCGGCCACTACACGGTCGGCGTATTTCTCGATATAGAGAAAGCGTTCGACCGTGTGTGGCACGACGGTTTGGTGTCGAAGTTGCTCGACACCAACACGCCGTCAGCATACGTGCGAGTAGTGGACTCGTTCCTCTCGGGCCGGAGCTTCTATGTTTCGGTCGAGAACTGTGATTCTACCACACGCCCAATTGCCGCCGGAGTCCCGCAGGGCAGCTGCATTTCGCCAGCGCTCTACGCGACGTACACAGACGACATCCCCACCTTGAGGGATGAGCTCCGAGAGGGAGAGAGGGATGTCGTCCTCGCTCTTTTCGCCGACGACAGTGCCTTTCTTACGTCGTCTCGCCGAGCCTACGCAGCCGCTCGCAAAATGCAGCGGCTGTTGGACCTGCTCCCCGAGTGGCTGGATAAGTGGCGTACCACCGTTAACGTGGGTAAAACGGTGGCGCTGCTTACCCGCCCCGGGTGCAAATGCCCGCCGCCCCTCTTACTGAGAGGCCAGCCCATCCAGTGGGAGCGCACAGTGCGTTACCTAGGGGTGGAAATCGACCGGTCGCTGCGTATGACGCCGCAGGTGGACCGGGCTGTTACCCAAGCCAAGGCTGCGCGCGCTATGCTGCGACCGGTCTTGCAATCCAGGCTGCAGCTGCGGACGAAAGTAGGCATTTATAAGACCTACATTCGTTCGCGGCTCACATATGCCGCCCCCGCATGGTACGCACTGTGCTCGGCCTCACAGCGGCGGAGACTGCAGGTCCAACAGAACGCCGCCCTCCGTCTGTGCACAAATGCCGGACGGTACGTCCGTAATGACGTGATCGCCCGCGACCTCAAGGTCCCATCGGTGGAGCAGTTCGTCGTCCGGTTGACGCGCGCGATGTTCTCGCGCGCGGACAGCGGGCGCGAAGCGCACCTGCGCGACCTCGCCCCTCTCCACGCGCGCCCACCGGACGCCACTCGCGCGCTCCCGCGCGACTTACTCTCCACCGAGTGATCACGTCATTTACGTGACGTGGCGGCGTTAAGCCGGCTCGGCGAGCGACATAATGATTCCTGCCACACAACGCCCACAGGCGGCTGCTGATAAGCAGCCGCCCTCCGGCCGGCCGGCAGGTCGGCCGGTAAAAGAACGACGCTGGGGTGGTTCACCCCAGCAGAATGCCCGGGCAAGGAGCGCAAGCTCGGGGCCCGTACCCAGCGGTCCAGTTAGGACCAGCGGACGACCCGATAATAATATGAAAAATTGTCGCTTTCCAATTTGTTGCTTGCTGAGTTTACCGTTGGTCGTGTGATCCTCTGTGAGACTCCGGTTCGCCGTCGAGTCTCCAGAGTGAGCCCCGCAACTGGTGCCCACTTGCGCAAATTGTTGAGAGCGATACAGTGCGTAATCCAGCTACACAAAGTGTACTTTGTCTAGAGAGAGAACGCGCTAGGATTGTAGACCGAATTTGTTGACGCAAATTCGTTGCTGCAATCCACTTGCGACTGTCTTACAGTGTGATCACCTGCCCTTTCAGGGCGGAATTCCCTACCTTTCGGTAGGTTCGTCGTGGGGTTCCAGCCCCCACATCACCCTCTCCCACCCCTCCAGTCCCTTTCCTAGTACATCACCCTATCGTGTCGTGATGTCGCAAAGGGGCAAAGCCCCCAGGAAACCTCCTGACAGGGGAGCTCCCCGAACTGTTGTGCGTCGGGATCTAAGGAACCCGACCAAGCTGGTCCCCGCCACTGAGCTGGGGACCTTCCACGCTCGCCCGGCATCCAAGGGCACCCCCTCTGCCCTCGCGGGAAGCGGCAATGATGCCGCCGACCGGGAACCAGGCCGAGGGGAAAGATGCGCGCAACCTGGCCCATCTAAAAGACGCGCACCGCCGTCGCCGACCTCGCCCGCTAGAGGCGACAAACGGAGGGACGTAGAGGAGTCCCCCCCCGCGACCTTGACCTAGTGAAGGTGCCGCCGACGCCGAGAATCCGGCTTGTGGACAAGGGCTACCAACCCCTACCGTCCCAGTCGGGTACCGTGCGGCGAAAGCCCTCACCCCCTCCGCGCTCACCCTCCCCCCCGCCGGATAGCGGGAGCGAGGAGGAAGGGGAAGACAGGCGTTTTTACGGCGACGTACATGCGTCGCCTGCGACCTCGCCTGAGCCTTCGCCAGCACCCTCGCGTGTGCCCTCGCCGCTACCTCGCTCCTATACGCTAGATAGGGGCGAGTATGACGCCACGTCATATGCGGCACTCGAACCGGTGCCACAATCGCCCGAGCCGATGCTCCCCCCCGTCCCCTCGCCGCGACGACGAACCCCGCCGTCCTTTGCGGCAGTAGTGGCAGGCCCCGCCACCCCAACCCCCGCCACCACGGCTCCAGCCCCGCAAATGCCCTCACAGGGTAAGGTCGCCGATACGGGCGTAGAACCCGCCACAGGGCGAGGCAAATACCCCCCCATAGTGGTAGAACGCCTCCCTAACTGGACGCGCCACTTCGACCAGCTCAGGCGCGTACTGGGGGAGGCACCCAACGCAAGACCCTACGGCACTGGGGTTAGATTCCTGCCTAGGACGGACGAAGAATTCCGTGCCGTCCAAAGGTATTTGATAGAGGCCAGCGAAAAGGACCCAACAATAAGTTGGTACTTTTATAGTCTGGCCTCCGAACTGCCCACCAAGGTGGCGATACGGGGCCTCCCCGCCGACACCCCCAATGAGAGGATAGTGGAGGCACTGCAGGAGAAGGGGTTCGGAGTGCGGCTAGTGCGGGGCATACCCGCGCGTCGCGGCCGCCCCGGCTGCATTTTCCACGCCCAACTCGACCCCATGGACAGGGACGAGCTCACACGCTTGTACGCGACTGACGAGCTCCTGTACATGCGGGGCGTCGTGGTTGAGGCGTGGAAGCCGGCATCGGTGCTGCCACAATGCCACAGATGCCAGGCATTCGGCCATGCATCGGCCAATTGTCACCGGCCTGTAAAATGGGTTCGCTGTGGTGGGGAGCACCCGGCGGCGAACTGCGACAGGCCGCGTGACCAAAAGCCGACATGTGCCAATTGCGCAAAACCTCACACCGCCAACGACCGGAAGTGCCCGGTGTATAAAAGAGAGGCCCGGCAGAGGGGAATCAAACCCCGTCCCCCCGTCCCCACTGCGTCGTCGACGGCGCCCAAGGCGCAGCAACGGCGGCGCAATAATCCCACCGCGGCGCCTCGTACATACGTCGCCCAGGCTCCCCCTCCCGTAATAACGGTCGAGGAAACCGCTGGCGCCAACCTAATGGCGCCGGCTAACGAACCGACGCAACGAGGCGCCGACGCCGGTGCAATTAAAAAGCGCCGCCGCCGAAGACGCGGCAAGAAGAGGCGCGGAGATGAGCCCGTGACGGCATCAACCCCAATCCCCTTCCTACCTGATCCCACCCCAATATTTTCGTAAAAAGCACCCCCCTCCCTTCCCATGCATGCCGTCCCAAATCAGGGCCCGCGTGCAGCGCCACGTCGCCGCCAGGCGGCGCCACCGGCACACAATGTGCCGAGAGTGGCATTCAAGCCGCTTTTGGCGGACGTAAGACGCGCACCTCCCGCGCCTCCCACACACATCGCATACCCCGCGCCGCGTTCGGCACGCGCCGCGCCCGCCCCCTTCACACAAGCGCCCGTCGACAGAGCACTGAACATGCTTATTAGCCTGTTGACGGAGCTGCTTACTACGCTCGCGGCCGGCGCAGATACTAAGTCGGCGGCATTAAATGGATTGGCCAAAATCCAACAGTACACAAATGGCGGGTACTAGCCTGCGCATTGTGTACTGGAACCCCGGGGGAATAAAGGATAAAGTCCAGGACCTCCGTCTCCTAGCTCGCACCCAGGATGTGCACATCATACTCCTGGGTGAAACGAAGCTCACAGAAAAGGAGACGTTGAGGGTGCCTAACTACCACGTGTATAGACGCGACGAAACGTCACCGGCGGGCATTGCGTACCGCGGTACGGCGGTACTAGTCCGTCGGGACGTAGTCCACGTGGAGTTAGAGCGCCCCGAGTTCCGCGTCATGCGCTCCATAGGAGTCAGCATCAACGTCGACGGCGCGGAACTGAAGGTCCTGGCAGCTTACCGTCCCCCGGGACTGGAATTCAGCCCCTCCGATGTCCGGAACGTTCTGGATGGGAGGAGTCCCACCCTGCTTATGGGCGACCTAAACGCGAAGCACACGGCTTGGGGTTCCCGTCTGTGCTCGCCGATAGGTCGAAGACTCCTCCAGGATTCGCAGATCCACGGGTACGAAGTGTTGGGCCCAGCGCACCCAACCCACGTACCCTCAAATCCCACACATAGCCCAGACGTTCTGGACATTGCCCTAGTGCAGGCTGTGCCTTGCCCGGTCTTACTGGAGGTGCTGTACGACCTTGACACACAGCACCTCCCAGTTCTAGCCACGCTTGACCTCTCCACCACCACCACACCGACGAGACCGTCGAGGCGGCGGATGGATTGGCGTGTTTTTCGCGCAGAATTGGAGCATCTACACCTCGACGGCGAACTATCATCGCCAGCGGGTGTCGAAGCCGCCTCCACACGCATAACGGAGCGAATCCGCACCGCAGTGGAGGCGGCAACTACCACAATAAACGTGGCTTCTCGCCGTCGAGAGGAATTGCCACACCATCTGCGCGAAAAACTCGCCCGGAAAAAGAATCTCCGTCGCCTATGGGCCCGAACCCGTTGCCCACGGGTCAAGCGTGAGCTCAACTGCTTGGCTGCAGAGCTGTCGGAGGGAGTGCGGGATTGGCGTGGAGCCGCCTGGGATGGTGTCATATCCCGGGCTGGCGAACACGATACCGACCTGCACAAACTCAATCGACAGCTCACCAATGCACGACCCCCCGTCTGCCCGTTGCTTGACGAGACGGGCAGACGTCGTTACGCAGCCCAAGACCGGGCAGAAATCCTGGCACAGCACTTGGAGGGGCAATTCACGGCCAATCCAATCGCCGCCGACGCACCCAGCACTGTCGTCGAGCACCACGAGCGAGTCGTACGTCGCGTATGCGATTTCCGTACCGCTCCGTCGCCGGACGTAAACGAAGTGAGCTTCGTTTCGCCCGGCGAGGTAAGGCGGCTCGTCAGCCGCCTGCCGAAGCGCAAAGCGCCCGGAGCGGACGGGATCAGCACCACAGCGCTCGCACAGCTGCCCCGTAGAGCCCTAGCGTGTTTAGCTAGGCTCTACAACGGTATACTCCGGACCGGCCACTTCCCTACCAACTGGAAGTTGGGTAGAGTCATAGTCCTCCCGAAACCCGGCAAGGACAAGCGCCTGCCGGCAAGCTACCGGCCCATCACTCTGCTCTCGCACGTAGCAAAGTCGTTCGAGCGCCTCCTGCTCCGCCGCCTGAGACCGACTCTGTCGCCTCGCGACGAGCAGTTCGGTTTCAGAGGCGGACACTCGACGACTTTGCAGCTGACGCGCGTGCTCCACCATATGGCTGTCGAGCACAACCGCGGCCACTACACGGTCGGCGTATTTCTCGATATAGAGAAGGCGTTCGACCGTGTGTGGCACGACGGTTTGGTGTCAAAGTTGCTCGACACCAACACGCCGTCAGCATACGTGCGAGTAGTGGACTCGTTCCTCTCGGGCCGGAGCTTCTATGTTTCGGTCGAGAACTGTGACTCTACCACACGCCCAATTGCCGCCGGAGTCCCGCAGGGCAGCTGCATTTCGCCAGCGCTCGCGACGCGACGTACACAGACGACATCCCCACCTTGAGGGATGAGCTCCGAGAGGGAGAGAGGGATGTCGTCCTCGCTCTTTTCGCCGACGACAGTGCCTTCCTTACGTCGTCTCGCCGAGCCTACGCAGCCGCTCGCAAAATGCAGCGGCTGTTGGACCTGCTCCCCGAGTGGCTGGATAAGTGGCGTACCACCGTTAACGTGGGTAAAACGGTGGCGCTGCTTACCCGCCCCGGGTGCAAATGCCCGCCGCCCCTCTTACTGAGAGGCCAGCCCATACAGTGGGAACGCACAGTGCGTTACCTAGGGGTAGAAATCGACCGGTCGCTGCGTATGAAGCCGCAGGTGGACCGGGTTGTCACCCAAGCCAAGGCCGCGCGCGCTATGCTGCGACCGGTCTTACAATCCAGGCTGCAGCTGCGGACGAAAGTAGGCATTTATAAGACCTACATTCGTTCGCGGCTCACATATGCCGCCCCCGCATGGTACGCACTGTGCTCGGCCTCACAGCGGCGGAGACTGCAGGTCCAACAGAACGCCGCCCTCCGTCTGTGCACAAATGCCGGACGGTACGTCCGTAATGACGTGATCGCCCGCGACCTCAAGGTCCCATCGGTGGAGCAGTTCGTCGTCCGGTTGACGCGCGCGATGTTCTCGCGCGCGGACAGCGGGCGCGAAGCGCACCTGCGCGACCTCGCCCCTCTCCACGCGCGCCCACCGGACGCCACTCGCGCGCTCCCGCGCGACCTACTCTCCACCGAGTGATCACGTCATTTACGTGACGTGGCGGCGTTAAGCCGGCTCGGCGAGCGACATAATGATTCCTGCCACACAACGCCCACAGGCGGCTGCTTAGAAGCAGCCGCCCTCCGGCCGGCCGGCAGGTCGGCCGGTAAAAGAACGACGCTGGGGTGGTTCACCCCAGCAGAATGCCCGGGCAAGGAGCGCAAGCTCGGGGCCCGTACCCAGCGGTCCAGTTAGGACCAGCGGACGACCCAATAATAATATGAAAAATTATTCCAGTACCAGTTCAGTATATTCCTACGCAGTACAGTATTATATATTCAGTTCAGTAGTTCAGTACGGTCAGCAAGTTGTAACTATCAAGAAATTAAACCAGTGAAGTAACCCTGGGATTTTATTTACCGGCCATAACATTGTGTGGTCCTTCGAGTAGCCGGATCTACGGAAGAAAAAATGGTCGTTACAAGAAGTCAAGCTGGGAACGAAGAAACGGGAAGGGTATATACGGAGCCCCCACGCTCTCCGTCGGCAGCAGCGTCGTCGAGCCAGCATCCTGCACACGGCGGGATACATACCGAACGAGGGACACGCGCCGCTGAACAAACCGACCGAGAGGCCCGAGCTACAGTTGCCGATCGTGCCGCGAACCGGACGGACGCGACCGCAGCCAGTACAAGGGAAGCGCCAGTACCTGAAGCCCGAGAAACCGTACAGAATGTACCAGATCCAGTGTACACTACTCCACGAAAGGCGATTTCTATACGAACGCGCCGCTCCACTGCAAGCGTTATTGCTCGCATGCAGTATGAAGCTGAAGAAAAACTAGCAGCCATACGAAGACGGGAACTGCAGATAGAAGCGGAACTGATTAAAAAGAAGCTCGCTGCAGACATGGCCGCGCTAGAAGAGGACAGTAATACTGAAGAAGAGGAGCCACCAGAACAAGTGAAGCAACGCGTCACTGCCTGGCTGAATGAGAGTGGCTCCGACCAGGAAACAGCACGGGGGAGTCAACTGCACCCTACCCTCCGCAGATCACCACTACTGCAACGATGGAATCAAAACCAGTAGATACGCCGCACAGAAGACGAACAACAGAAGGCTATAAAACGCGTGTCGGATGGGAGACACCACACAGAGAAAAATCTCCTACTCCAGCAAGATCACGTGGCCGAGGGGTAGAACAATTAGCGGAGGTGTTAGAAAAAATGATGACCCGCCGCCCGCCGCCTCGTCAAGCCTCCGAACTACCAATATTCACCGGCGCACCGACCGACTGGTTACAATTCAAGACGGCAATGGAAGATACAACTGCCATATATAATTTCACGCCGATGGAAAACTTAGCTCGCCTTCGTAACTGCCTACGCGGGGAAGCTAAAGAAGCAGTTGCACCGTTACTAGGTGTCGCAACACCGCCTGATCAAATAATGAAGACATTAGAACAATGTTTCGGACGACCGGAAGTCATCATAGATCGATTGATGGAAGACATGAAAAAACTACCGAGACTCAGCGGAACAGCCGTCGAATTAAATACATTCGCCGTTAAAATTCAGAACGCTGTAGCTATCCTGAGAAGATTAAAGCAAGGATATCTTCACAATCCATTGCTTATCAGAGACATACTGGAGAAGCTCAGCCCTCATCAGAAGACCAGGTGGTACGACTACGCAGTAGAGGCTTCAGAAACAAGTAGCAAGCCAGAAATAATTATGCTGTCGGAATTTCTGATGAGAGAAGCTGATAGAGCCTTGAAGCACGGGTTCTATACAGTGAAGAAAGAAGTACCTCGACCTGTTGTTAATACCACAGAACTCAGAATGTAGAAGCCGGTTTTTGCAATTAACACCGAGGAAAACGAAGAGGAAATCATGAAATGCCCCGCTTGTGGACAAGGACACAACTTACCTAAGTGTTCTAAGTTCCTCAATCAGAACATACAAGAAAGATGGAACACGGCGAAGAACGCTAAGCTATGTTTCAAATGTTTATCCCGAAGACATAGAAGAATGAACTGTCGAGCGAAGAGCTGCGGAAGCAACGGCTGCAAGCGACCGCATCATGCGCTACTTCACCAGGAAACGGTTGCATCATCCGTAACAACCGTCTCAGAAACCGAAGACACTGTGGCAACAGCATCTATTGCTCACGGACGAGAAATAAAACTGAAAATACGACCTGTAACGATAAGTGGACCAAAAGGAGAAACGAAGATCTATGCATTATTCGATGAAGGTTCAACAGTCACGCTGCTGGATAACGAAATAGCAGAAGCGATTGGAGCCGACGGACCCTCTAAGACATTATCAATGCATGGAGTAAATTCAGAACATAAAGAAATGAACAGCCGAACAATAAAGTTGAACATTCGCAGTCAAGACGGAAAGGAACACGTCATGACAGCCAGAACATTGACCGGCATGAATTTATTAAGTCAGTCAATACCTGAAAAGCTATTGGACTTAGAACATCTTCAAGATCTCAAACAAGAAGACTTGTGCTATGAGAATAAGAAACCACAACTTCTCATAGGCACCGACAACTGGCAACTGATCGTGTCCAGAGAACTAAGAATGGGAAAGAAAAATCAACCAGCTGCCTTTAAAACACAGCTCGGCTGGGTGATCCATGGAAGCGTTCCGAAAAAGATTATAAAGCAAGATTGCGAGAACATCCTTCACGTAGTGAACGTCATCTCACAAGGCGATCACTTAGAAGAAATGATAAAGAAACACTTCGAAATCGACGCACTAGGAATAGCGACAGAAAAGAAATTGAATAAACAAGATCAACGTGCAGTTGACATCTTCGAGAGAACAGCGAAACGAAGAGAAGACGGACACTACGAGGTCGGACTCCTATGGTGCCGAGACGACATCGAGTTACCTGTAAATTATAACAACGCTCTCAGAAGACTGAAAAATCTAGAGCACAAACTGAATAGATCAGCTGAAGAGAAACAACAATACGAAGAACAAATAAAGAACTTGGTAAACAAGAAATACGCTGTAAAGTGTGACGGATCAGAAACAGGCAGCAAAGTGCAATGGTACTTACCACACTTTCCCGTTAGAAATCCAAACAAGCCGGTCGCTGCGTATGACGCCGCAGGTGGACCGGGCCGTTACCCAAGCCAAGGCCGCGCGCGCTATGCTGCGACCGGTCTTACAATCCAGGCTGCAGCTGCGGACGAAAGTAGGCATTTATAAGACCTACATTCGTTGGCGGCTCACATATGCCGCCCCCGCATGGTGGCGCATGCTCGGCCTCACAGCGGCGGAGACTGCAGGTCCAACAGAACGTCGCCCTCCGTCTGTGCACAAATGCCGGACGGTACGTCCGTAATGACGTGATCGCCCGCGACCTCAAGGTCCCATCGGTGGAGCAGTTCGTCGTCCGGTTGACGCGCGCGATGTTCTCGCGCGCGGACAGCGGGCGCGAAGCGCACCTGCGCGACCTCGCCCCTCTCCACGCGCGCCCACCGGACGCCACTCGCGCGCTCCCGCGCGACTTACTCTCCACCGAGTGATCACGTCATTTACGTGACGTGGCGGCGTTAAGCCGGCTCGGCGAGCGACTTAAATAGTCCTCCCACACGACTCCCTCAGCCGGCTGCTGGGAAGCAGCTGGCTTCCGGCCGGCCGGCAGGCCGGCCGGTAAACGAACGACGCTGGGGTGGCACACCCCAGCAGTACGCCCGGGCAAAGAGCTTATGCTCGAGGCCCGCACCCGGCGGTCCGTAAGGACCAGCGGACGACCTCGACTGACTATGAAAAATTATTCCAGTACCAGTTCAGTATATTCCTACGCAGTACAGTATTATATATTCAGTTCAGTAGTTCAGTACGGTCAGCAAGTTGTAACTATCAAGAAATTAAACCAGTGAAGTTGTTAATATTTATAATTTTATAATAAAACGATCTTTCTTATATTTATATTTAATTGTTTCTTCTTGAACATGTCATTACTGTTTCACACTTTATAAACCAGAGAGTTAACAATATAGAACCAATCATAGACAACAATTATAGTTGCCAATTACTACTAATATAAAAATGCTAAATGTATGTATTTATACTTAACACGCCTCCTTACATTTACATTTTTTATTTATATATTTACCTTCTTACTTTTCATATACAGACTGTCTTATATATACTAACTTATTTATGTTTATTTACTTTACCTATATAACTATAACATCTTTAAATATCTAATATTAATTAAAATTAACTTAACTCTTTATAGATCATTCATATTTACTTTTAAGTTTAACATCTCTCTAAATTTTGTAAATTTAACTGTCCCTAATGACTTTGTAAAAATATCTGCTATATTATTTTCTGAATTTACTTTACAAACCTGAATTGTTCCATTTTCACAATTTTCATGTACAAAGTGATACTGTACTTCTATATGTTTTGAATTTTTAGTAAAATTTCCATGTTTTGCAATTTCAATTGCTCCAGAATTATCCTCATAAATTTTTATTGGAAGTTTAACGTTCATAAATACATCTTTTATTAAATTCAATAAGAACAATATATCTGTTACCGCATCTGACAAAGCTACATATTCAGCAAAAGTGGATGATTTTGTCACACTAACTTGTTTCTTAGATTTCCAAAATATTACATTTCCAAATAAACGAATTATAAAGCCTGTTGTGGATTTTCTATCTATAATATCACCTGCCCAGTCGGCATCTACAAAACAATCTATTACATCATTATTTATATTATTTTGGCGATATGTTAATTTCAGATTTTTTGTTAAATACAAATATTTCAGCACTCTTAAAGCATATTTAAAATGTGTCTCATTAAAACAGTTTTGAAACCTACTCAAATAATTTACACTAAATGATATATCTGGTCTGGTTTGTGAACTTATGTATAAAAGTGCACCAATAAGACTTCTATACTTAACATTCTCATTAACATCACACTGTTCTAATTTTAGGTTAATTTCCATTGGAGTTTTATATAATTTTGAGTTTAAAATATTATATTGTTTTGCTAATGACTCTATATAACTTTCCTGACTTAATGTCATTATATTAGTACTTGTGTAATCATATTCAATATTTATACCTATATATTTCTTTACTTTACCTAAATCCTTCATTTTAAATTTGGAACTTAATTGTTGTTTTATGTAATTTAATATTTCTATGTCTTTACAACATACTAACAAATCATCAACAAATAAAAGGATATATACAGTTATATTATTTTCAGTTTTAACAAAAAGACAATAATCATATTTACTTCTACGAAAACCTAGTTTTTCAATATACTCATTAAAACATTCATACCAAGCACGTGGGCTCTCTTTTAATCCATACAGTGCTTTGTTTAATTTATAAACTCTATTAGAAACATCATCATAGCCTTGTGGCTGTTTTACATACACTTCAGATAATAGTTTGCTATTTAAAAAAGCTGTTTCAACATCCATTTGATGAATATTTAAACTATATTGACAAGAATATGAAAGTAACAATTTTAAAGTTTGCATTTTAACTACTGGTGAGTATATATCATCAACAATACCTTTTTGCTGGAAGCCTCGAACGACTAACCTAGCTTTAAAAATATCACCTGGTTTTCTTTTGTACACCCATTTCACATCTAGGATTTCCTTATTATCTGGTTTGCACACTAGTGTCCATGTATTATTTTTCACAAGACTGTTTATCTCACTATCCATTGCATCCTTCCATTGTTCTGCATCTTTACATGTTGTCGCCTCCTCAAAATTACCTGGAATCATAGCATCACATAAATTTGCACTTATACAATAATATCCAAATTCTTCATCAAATCGCACTGGTGGTTTGATTTGCCTTCTTGGTTTTCTTCCACTTCTTATTTTGTCATCATCATCATCATCAATTTTCTCATTCTCATCGTTATTTGAATTATTTGTGTCTTCTTCAGATTTCTTCTTCTCATTTCTCTCATCTTCATCATCATAACCAATAAACATAGTGTCTTCTTCTATAATGTCAACATGTCTAGCGACTATTATTCTGTTATTCACCAATATTCTATATCCAACTTCTGTATAACCAAGTAAAATTCCTAACTCAGCTTTTTTGTCCCATTTAGATTTTCTTTTTATTTCTGGTATTCTAACAAATACTTTACTTCCATACATTTTCAAGTTTGTTATTGATGGTTTCTCATTAAAAAATATTTCATATGGTGTCTTTTTCTCTACTGTATTTGCTAATGTTCTGTTTTTTATATATGCCGCTGCTTTTACTACTTCTGTCCAATACATTTTTTCTACCTTTGCTTCTGCCAACATACATCTGGCCATATCCATAATTGTTCTATTAAATCTTTCTGCCGTCCCATTTAGTTCATGTACATATGGTGGGCATGGTTTAATTGTTATGCCGTTATCTCTAGCAAATTTTAAAATATTCCTGTTTATATATTCTTTGCCATTGTCACATCTTAATTCTTTAATCCTTTTTCCTGTTAAATTTTGTACTTCATTTACATATTCAATGAAACATTCATATACTTGATCTTTTGACTGGATACAATATACTTTTACTAACTTACTATAATCATCTATAAAACTCAGAAAATACTTTTCATTACAATATCCTGTTGTAGTATGTGGTCCATTTATATCTGTATGCACTATTTCCAATATACCTTCAGCTCTTCGTCTATTATTCTTGAAAGGTAAGTTATGCATTTTATTTTCACAACATATAGCACATTTTACATAGTTATCTTCTAATTCTTTTGGTATCCCTTCTATCATTTCATTTTTACATAAAATATCTAACTGTGTGAAACTGATATGTCCAAGAGTTCTATGTAATTTTTCCTTCATAGACATTTTATTATTATTACTTCTTGTCAAATTACTTGTGTATTATATTCTGAAAGATAACTTTTCATCTTATATAGTCCCTCTTCCTTTTTAGCTATGGCTATTAATGGTCCATTTATTTTATATATTTTTGTATAAAAGCCCTTTGAAACAATAGTATGATTATTTGTAATTTTTGAATAACTCAACAAGTTAGCTTTCATTTCACTTACATAAAATACATTTTTTAAAATAACTTTTGATTTACTGCCATAAATTGGGAAATATACTGTAATTTGACCAACCTTTGTCGCTTCTAGTATTCTACCATCTCCAACTTTTACTTTAACGGGTTTCTGTAATATTTCTTGTTGTTCATAATATTTGTCACAGTTTATTATATGGTCTGTACACCCACTATCCAGGAGCCAGTCTATATCACCCATATTTAAAGGATTTTTGTTTAAATTTGACATATTTATATCTATAGTAGTATGGAAACTACTGCCGGGCTTGATATTTGATACTTGATAATTGTTTCGTTTCCCACGATTAGCAAATGTCCCACGGCTATGATAGTTTGGGAAACCACGACCTCTAAAATTTGAGAATCCTCGGCCACATCCTTGATTTGTATTTTTATACCAGCAGGCATTCTTTAAATGTCCTGGCTTTCCACAAATAAAACATAAATTATTTTCTTTCCTTTTAGTTTCAACTTTAAAAGCATTTGACTTATCTATCACCTCCTCTTCTGATCCATTATTCTTTTCTTCCAAATATTTCATCTTAATTTTAGCTTTTAAATAATCAACAGTTCGATCTTTCTCGGGAAGTACATCAATAATGTCTCCTATGTGACTGTAATGTTTTGGTAAAGATTTTAACATATAATTCAGCTTTTCCTGCTCTGTTACGATTGCTCCTGCTTGTTTTAATTCATTTACAGATTTTTCAAAATTATCAAAATATTGGTTCAAGTCTGTGTAATTCTTTAACTTTATATTTTCGATATTATTTCGACAGACGATTTGTAATAAGGTGGAAACTTTTAAATACATATCATGGAATTTCTTTATGATTTTATACGCAGAGTCCAAATCACTTACATATTCTAGTTGTTTATTTGTAATTGCGCTGTAGATATAATTTGTTGCTTGGATGTCCATCTCAATCCATTTAATTTTATCATCATCACTTGTTATTTGACGTACGGCTACATCTTTACATTTTTTGTACTCCAAAAATTTTAATAATCGAATTTTCCAATTGTTGTATTCCATTCCATCAAACAAAGGTATGCCAATGTCCCCGTTCCGTGACGACGCCATTTTTGCACGCCAACTTTTTATTGTTGTAATTCACTTCACTTTATAAATTTTATGTATTTTATCCTTTTTTATTAAACCACGCTCTGGTACCATGTTAATATTTATAATTTTATAATAAAACGATCTTTCTTATATTTATATTTAATTGTTTCTTCTTGAACATGTCATTACTGTTTCACACTTTATAAACCAGAGAGTTAACAATATAGAACCAATCATAGACAACAATTATAGTTGCCAATTACTACTAATATAAAAATGCTAAATGTATGTATTTATACTTAACAGAAGTAACCCTGGGATTTTATTTACCGGCCATAACAATTCCTATTGACCTTGTTTGTGCGCCTCTTCTTTTGTACCACGACGAAGCCATCATCGTCGCGGTTGCCAGTGGCAGCACACGTACGGTCAATGTTCAGAGCACGGGGGTTGGCCGGCGGTGACACCACATCTGGTGACGTCAGTGTCGACACCGAAACCGCTGACTCCGCCGTGAACACATCGCGGCATGCCCCACGGCGCGTGTTGATGTTCGTAGCGTCAAGTGACCTAGTTTCTTTTCGCGAGTCGCGCAAACTGTCCACTTCCTTGCGCAACTCACTGATTATGTGCTCTAACGCATTGAAACGTAGCGTCACATCTGCCAAACTCTTTTTTAAGGACACGATATCCTTGAGTAAGCTGGTAACATCGACGTGATCAAATGTGACTGGAGGAAGTTTGTTTAAATCCTTCGCCACAAAAGTTGGCACGTCGTCTGGATCGGTCTCCTTCAGCAGCGTTATAATGTCCTGTACGCTTTTTTGTGTCCCGTCACGTCTACGAGACACCATCTGATTAGTCTTATTTAGGGACTCGAAGAGCAGAGCCTTCGCTCTCGCGATGTCGTCCTGGCTGAAGTTGGACACACAGATCTGGACTGCACTTACTTCGTCCATTACGTCCAGCTTCTGCTGCAGGAACGCAAGGAGTTCGTTGGCCACAAGTTTGTCACACATGGCTGGAACTTCGACTAGCACGGCTTATGCCGCGCTGAGCAATTACGATATTAAATAAAATAATTATAATACGTGCACATCGGATCGCGCTTACACTGAGACTGAATTATATGGTGAGTGTGCTCGGACATGATGGATTCAAGAATTGTTTCCAATTCCTGAAAGTAATCTAGAGATGGGGGACAATAAATAACACCTAGAACGATTTTGGTCCCCTTGACATAAGTACAAATAAATAAAAATTCAGCGTTAGCGGAGATGGGGGAAGAAGCCAGTACTTCGTATTTAAAAGAAGTCCGCAAGTAAATTGCAACACCACCGCCTCGTTTCTCCAAGCGGTCATTACGAATCATAACGAACCCTGGGAGACTGTAATTGGAGGACGGCATAGATGGTTTGAGCCAACTTTCAGAAATTAAAATAACATCAACATTAATGTTGTAAAGCATGTTAAAAAGTTCACCGTGATGTTGAGGAATGCTTTGGGCATTCAGGTGACAAATATTGAGGCTAAAAGGGAAACGCTGAAATTCGTCATAGAGAAGGGAAGAAAGAGATTCATTTAAAGAAATATTCGGCGACTGGATTGAGGGATTTGAGTCATCTAATGCAGAAAAAAAGAATCATCATCAGACATACGAAGTTCTTTTTTTATAAAAAATAAAAAAAAAACTATTTGTTGATTGTATAAATCAATAAATAAATATTAATAATACTAAAGTAATATAAAAATAGAAATAAAAAAAATAATATATAAAAATACAACTAATAATATTATTTAGTCTCTGCTAGAGCCCGCCGGCCGTCTGTTAACAATAAAAAAAAACAAAATACATATATCCAATCAACATGTACAACAATTAGATAGAATTACTAATATTGAACAAAAAATAAAAAAATCTAAGTCAACAATCACTACGTAGAATAATGTTGAGTGAAATCGCGTATAGAAAATGAAAATTAATATTTGACAATCAGAATAAAGTAATCGGAGAAAGTGTCATCTGACAGCTGTCACTTGACACATTACACAGATTATATGCAGATGTAAACATAGAAGTCAAGTTATTATAATACTAATAATTAAAGTAAACGAGCAAAATCATAAATATGAGGGTGAAACTAAAATAAAATTACGCAGTAGTGATTGCTATATAACATTGAAATTGACCGGATAATACTAAATTCCAACTACTTAACACTAATGCTTGACCCGCATACCACGACGAGTTCTTGAGTATCCAGAAACCTTATGGACTCGCTGAGCTGACTGGGAAGCTGGATCCGGCAATTTAGACGATGTGGGCTCGCTGGATTTGGGAATTATAGCGTCCAAATCATCAATGTTGTTAATGCGGCGGCGACCGCCAGACGGATCTTTAGTGTATATATTACCGCTTAGCGTCCAAACGTTTCTCATACCTAACCGCTTCCGGGCCTCGAGGAACAATTCCTGCCTCCGTCGAGTCAAGAATTCGGAAACAACAAGCATGGTCCCCTTCAATTTAGTCTTGCTTTTCCAAATTAATGAACTGAGAGCAGGATTAATGGTACGAAATATAATGGGTCTACAACGGCTCTCAATCGCCGTACCTAGGCGATGACAACTAGAAATGTCAGAGGCTTGGACATCGGATAGCTTGAGGTGATCCTTGCAGATAGTGGCAATCACAGAGGCCAAGTCATCGCCACTCTCTGGAACTCCGCCAAGTAGAAGATACTTCCGTCTGTGTCTCATCTCTATTTCATCGGTTGTTTGGATCAAGTATGCTATTTGCTGACGAAGAAGACCCAAGACTTCATGAGTATAGATCTTAAATTCATTAAATTCATTGGACAATTGTGCGATTGTGAGTGTATCCGTTGTTTGAGGAGTAATAGCCTGGAGTTTACCTTCAAAACCCGCCATCATCTTAAGAAGTATGTTCTCCAATGTCTTCTGTGTAGAGGCCAAGTCAGCAAAGTTCGCCATCTCCAAAGTGTTAAGTGTTGTGACAAAAATGAGACTGGCCGGCAGGATTATGCAGATATTTGGTTATTTAATACATGTAAAGATATGCTAACACTTTATATTAATCTTTAGACAATAAACAATGCACTTAAGGTGAGATAATATTATTTTAGTTAATAAAAACAATTAAATTAATATAAAATTTGAAGAGAGATATTTTAAGTGTACAACTACCTACTACATATATGGCATCATAGCTGATTACATACAGCAACGTAAAGTTGTCCTCGATTATGCCGGAGTTAGGGCTACAAAGGGCATGACCCGAGGTTGCGTGCAGGGGTCCGCATGTGGTCCAACCATGTGGAACATCATCCTTGATGAGCTTTTACAGACGGAACTCCCTGAGGGGTGTCACATTCAAGCATTTGCGGATGATGTGCTTATGATAGTCACTGCGTCGGATGTCTCTACATTGGAGAGTAGGACAAATACTGCGCTAAAAACTGCTACACAATGGGGTGCCGGAGTAAAACTTACCTTTGGTCCTAATAAAACCCAGCTGATAGCTTTTACTCCAAAGGCTAAGACGGCGGACATTCTCATGGATGGTACGGTTCTTAAATTCACTAAGGAAATTAAGTTGCTTGGCGTTATACTGGATGAAAAGCTCTTATTTAGATCCCATGTGCGCTACATCACTGAAAAGGCTATGCGTATTTTTCAACGACTGTGCTTATATGTCAGACCAACTTGGGGAGCTCATTCAGGAAATGTAAGCATTATTTATCATGGCGTCATTGAGCCAATCATTACGTATGCAGCGGGCATTTGGGGACATGCAGCTAAGAAGAAATGTAACCGCAAGACGCTCGAAAGAGCACAAAGAGGCTTTGCTTTAAGAACTATTAAAGGGTTTCGAACAGTATCAACTACCGCTGCACTTGCGTTGGCACAATTTACCCCGCTGGATCTTAAAGTGTTGGAGGTAGCCAATGTGGAGCGAACTCGGCTGCTGGGCACCACTGATCTTCTCCCTGAAGACATCGAACTGGAAAAACAGACACCTGTACATCAATTATTGCATCCCGCAACTAGAATTTCTATTCCTTTACTACTAGCTGATAGTCAAGAGAAAGCAGATACTTTTATTAAAATCGATACAATAGCAATATTTACCGACGGTAGCAAACGAGAAACTGGCGAGGTTGGTGCGGCCTTCATATGCTGTGATCCAGAAGCGACGGTGCCAGTCATAAAAAAGAAGTTCAAATTGCACTCTAGCTGCAGTGTGTACCAGGCTGAGTTATTCGCAATTTGCCGAGCCTGCGAATGGGCTGTTGCCCACAAATACCCGCACACTGTCATTTACACTGACTCTTTATCATCAATCAAATCAATACAGAACCGTAGTAACACTCATCCCATTGCTTCTCGCATTCATCATGTGCTCCAACAATCCCTTCATCCAATAGAATTTGTGTGGGTTAAAAATCACGTAGGTATTGCGGGCAACGAGGCAGCGGATGTTGCTGCCGGGGGGGCGAGTCGGCTGCATAAAGCACCAGAGTACGCCAAATTTCCTTTGACCTACGCTAAGACTTTATATAAAAAGGACGCTCGCATTTCGTGGCAAAACAGATATATATCCGCTGAACAGGGAGCTCATACTCGCAAGCTCCTTCCTCGCCTTGAAGAAGTTTGTTGTAAAACCTTGCGCAATTTCCATAAAACGAATTACTAACTTTCGTCAAACTAACGTGAGATTAGTAAGCCTACTATTCACTTTATATTTAATCGATGGTATTCGTATCCACTTCGGCCATCCAACGTTATCGAAGGGCCTCATTCGATATTATAATAACAGTTAACATCGGGTAATATAATAAAATTAAAATCATATAAAATTTAGTTTGAGATAATTTACATACTTAAAATATGAAAGTTGCCACTGACAACTACACATTACATTTCAACATCATGAATTCAGTCTTTGTTATATTTTTCCGCCTTAAGTTGTATCACTTAATTTTTCACACCAGGTACTAGTCAGCATCTCTGCAAACACGGCTGCCTAGCTAATTAGTGAAATACCTGTTAAAACAAAACATTAAAAAATGCCACCGCTTGCCCACTATGGCTACGGTCTCAACAGATCTGGATTTTATTAGACTCAGCCACCGCTTGCCCGCACAAGGAGCTACGGCCTCAAACTGGTCAAATTCTCATTAGACTCAGCCACCGCTTGCCCACACAAAGAGCTACGGCCTCAAACTGGTCAGATTCTCATTAGATTCAGCCACCGCTTGCCGCCACAAGGAACTACGGCCACCAACTGAAACACATCAAATATTTAACAACTGGTAATTTTCTCAATGAGGCATTCACCGCTTGCGCACGCAAGGAGTTACGGCCTCCAACTAGTCATATTCTTTATGGTACTATGCTATTTTTACTTCAGCCTCAAGTGCTCTACATTGCAACTCAACTATGGGTTATATGCACTCCCATCAAATTTTACTATTACTTTTTATTCTATTACATTTCTTTAAGAACTGGATTTCCTGGTTCCATTTTACTATTTCTCCACCGCTTTAAAGGACTTTATAACATTTAATCATAAGTTAATTCAATTTAATTATGTACCAAATTCGAATTATATATCTGGTTGATATATATCTACCAATTTCTGAACGAACTTGCAATATATTACTACCACATACCCTACTCCTATTATTATCTACCAAATCTTGAGTAGCATCAACAAAAAGCGAGTCGTTCGTTGTACGTCGCATTGAGCACACGCGGATCCCCATTTTCTCCGTGAACTAACGTATACGGAACCATCAGCCGCGATCTCAGCGCAATCATCTCATCAGTATATCATCAAATCTAAATCACCATCATTTACCTTAAAATCCATAAATAGTATTCATATTCATATGATTATTATATTAATCTCATAATTTCATCAAAGTATTGCAAATCATTTTTCATTGTCATATCAACCGCCCGTTCTATTAGCCATTTTGCTCATAACTCAGCTTGTCATCGATTGTAACTCATCATTGTATCACTAGCATTCCTTAATCTTTCAGATCTATTCGTTCATGTACAACTCTTCACCGCGTATATTTACCGACTATTTTCCATCGAGGTGTATCAAATTTTACCTTGTGATCGTCCTTACTACAATCTTGCAGTGTAACTATCTTGTACACCTCGAGCGCTTTATTCATAATATTTCTAAAGTGTCTGTATACGGTGTCTGGGTTCTATAAATTAGCACCTCTTCTAATTTCCCATTAATTACAACAGGCACATAAAATCAATTCTGAAAGGATTAATTTCAATTTAAACTATTTAGTTAGTACAATAGTCAATCCGATTTCTCCAAAGGGCGTTCAGCCACACATACAAGTGCATATAGGTGCTCAGACTAATCTATGGAATCAAATACCCAGCATTTGATTGCGTTGATCATTACTTATAAAAATTTTAACTTCCGTCGTCGTCAAAGACAACGCTTTAAATTTAATTCAATCTTATTTATCTGATGAATATCAACCAAATATTTGAAAACAACATCACCGTTATTATTATAAACTTCCAATATCTCTACACCTGTAATTTTGTACAATTCAACATTAAAACACCCTCACTTATTTAATACATCCTGTTGGCGACAGCTCCTCAGGGAGAGCAGTGGACTGTATCGATGGTGGGGTTTGAAAGAAACGGTTGTCTCTTGAAGCCTGTTTATTCTCTCCACAGAAGTTTCACAATTGAGTTATAACCGTATTCGATGTTACATTCAAGTTTCAGCCGCTGTAGCTCAGACTGTATGGCGTCTATAGGAAACTACCGCGACTGACTTTACAATAATAACGGACTATAACTGCCGTCCGTACTGTGTTCGATTATGACAGCCGTCGGCATATAACAATCCGACTATGTCTGCCTGAGTCCCTCTATTATAACAGTATTATGACTCCCCCGATACAAAAATTCCTCGCCTTATATATGGGAGGTATAGACTGTAGTGGGGACTACAGTCCTTACAAAATTCTTACTGGCAATAAACCTGGTTCTTGCATTTATTTTATATTTGCGTCGGCTCTGTCCTTGTATCTTAATCTGTACCGATCGACTATTTATTTCGCATCGGTCAGCGTTTATTCCATGCATGTTTAGTGGGTGAATCGGTCCGTTCGCCCCCACTGCTTTTGCTATTTTTTCATCCAATAGCGTAACTGTAGATCCCTCATCGAATAGTGCATATATTCTTTGTTTTCCTTTCGGGCCAATTACAGTGACTGGACATATTTTTAATTTGATGTCGGTACTCTTGTCAAATGTCGTTGTCGTAACCGCTTCGTTGTCGATGTCTTCAGCATTGTCACCGGTGTTTGCGCTGAGCCCTGTGTGTTGGTGCAGCAGCGGGTGGTAGCGAAGCTTACACGTGCTGACGCCGCACGGTATTGCTTCGCAATTGTGACGTTTATTTTTACTTACGAGACATTTAAAACACAGACTGCCTTTTTTAACAACGTTCCATCGTTGATCGATTGTTTTTGTTGTGAATTCAGGACAAACTGTTAACTTGTGTTGTCGTCTGCAGTCTGGGCACACAATCGTGTGTCCCTTATTCTCATTTTCTACAGTTTCAACTGTAAAAACATGTCTCTTATTCCTAGGCGGTATCGCTGTCTGCCCATGCATCGTGGGTGATCGCGGTATTTCTTTTTTTACGTATGTAGGCGCCGAATATCCATATTTCATAGCCCTTCTCGCCTCTTGCGTAAGATGGTTTGAAAGTTGAATTATGTCTGGTATATCCTGCTTCTCATTTTTCTCTGCAAATATATACCAGTTCGATCGTTGATGGGGACTCATTTTCTCCAGTACTTCCCTGGTCAGCATCGGGTTGAACAGATAACCTTTTTTTACTTGACTCAGAACTGTTACGATGTTTTGTACTTTAACTGCGAATGCATTAAATTCGCTAGTGGACTGCCCTGGTCGTGGCAGTCGCTTCAAGTCTTCAATAGCACGATCGGCTATTATTTCGGGATGACCGAAGCAATGTTCCAGCGTTTCCATAATACGATCTGGATGGGTCGAGGCATTCAGCAACGGTGCTACCATTTCTCTAGCTTCACCCCGCAGACTGTTTCGCAATCTCGCTATGTTTTCGACTGCTGTAAAGCGATACAGTGCTGTCGTCTCCGTCATAGCTGCGCGGAATTGAAGCCATTCCCACGGCGACCCAGTAAATATGGGTAAATCAGTAGCTTGTCGTGGTGGTGGCCTGGACTTCATAAGAAATTCTACCGCGCTCGTTAGCTTGTCTATGGCTCGTTCCATTATGTCCGTCGGTGTTGATGATCGTCGATGCTGGTCTTCATTGTTCTGTGTCTTGATCGGGGTTTTTAATTGTTCCCCGTTCACGTGGCGAGTCGGTTTGGTACTTATAAATACCGGCTCCCCTCGTATGTTGTCCGTGGGTGGTCCATTTTGTTTCAACCACTCCTGGACACGATGTTCGTTCTGTTCTGTTTCCCCTGGGTCTGCTGAATATCTGTTCGAGGCGGCAGTGTTCATTGCTAGCTTCTGACGTGTACGATTGTCCATTTTAGGATCCATGTCAGCTAGTTGCATCGCCTCGTCCTGCACGCTTCTTATAGATTGTACGGACGGTGTCGGTGTTCCTCTTCTATATTGTGTGACTTCTTGCCTCATTGCGGTGGCGGTTGACGGCCCGGCGAATTGTTCAGCGCCGGCCATCCAATTTTCAACCTGATATCCGCGGCGTGTGGAGGGTACGGTGTCACCGGGGCTCCGATGTTCCTGGGGGCCCACCCTATTCATTGACGGTGACTGTGGTGATTTTTCATCTAGCGCTGCCGCTTGTTCATCACGTTCCGCTTGGCCTCTTGTGACTACCATTTTATCTCCGTAGGTCGCTGTCAGCAGATCCGGCGCTCGAAGGTCCAACACTGTTGGCGACAGCTCCTCAGGGAGAGCAGTGGACTGTATCGATGGTGGGGACTACAGTCCTTACAAAATTCTTACTGGCAATAAACCAAACCTTATTTCTATCAGACAATGCACAACGTTATACAACTTCATAACAATATCTTTGCACATTGCCGAAATTCCCTTACTTCTTTATTCTCACAAACTAACAGTTTCTCATAAAGAATGCATTGCATTTTATATCTACCCAAGAATATTTAACATTGGTGCAATAACCAATTTCCTTGTCTAATTACAATGCTCTGTAAACATGGATTGGACAATATTCATAAAGACATGAATTACCGTGTTCCGTCCGTTAGTCTACAATAAGAATATGTTTACAATAAGAAACACTACGGTCATCATAAACCCAATGGGTAAAAATAGTAACGGTGTTATCATATCACAAAAGGCCAACAAATATTCATTGTGTTTATAAACAATGAATGCCAAATGAACGCTGGTACCCAAACAGATGTTCAACCGTTATCGTAGTTTTAAACAGTGAATCGATGTCTGATTCTAAAACTGCACTTTTAAGAACTAATATTATTTCTAAATTATTGTCCAATTTCAACACACAACTTATTGTCTACCTGATATACACAAATATTATAGGTGCGACGCGACGCCGCTTATACGTGTCGCCTGTCGTCAATACATCCGTTCTCGTATGCTATGCAAGTGACAACATCAATTCTTATATGTTGATGAGGTCACTATTAAAAGCCTTAGTTAACACTTTTATTTTACTTCAACTCAACAATTATGTCAAAAGTTACAATGGTCTAAATACTGTTGTATTGGATGTGTTGTACTCATATTCAAGTCAATTGAGTCAACATGTATACCAACAATTCTTACATGCTCGTTAATTTAGCATTATACGCTTCGATTATACTCTTTTTTTTTTTTTCAACCAATTAAAATCTTAATAGATACAATATCTCAAGATTTAACAATATTTAACTTTCTTATATCTTAACTTTCATTTATATCCTCTAGTAACTTTTCTTATATATTCCTGGGATAAAATTGACAGATATAGCCTTACTTCCACAACTTATATTCTCTCTCATTTTATTTGCATTGGCTATAAAGGTCTCTTAAAACAGTTATAGGTTCAATAGGATCCTTTCAACTTAAATCTAGTATACCCATGTACACTTTTCAAAACTTGAATGCTCATACATTTAACAACAATCAATTGTCCTTTTGTTTTTTTTTTCTTTTAACTACCTGTGCTTCTTAAATTTGTATTCACTATAATACCATTATAATTAAAGAACAATGGCTCAGCTCGCAAACATTTTCTCAACAAATAATTCTCTATAACATGTAAAACTTACAACTTAGACCATGCAGTATTTATTTTTCATTCTACATATATGCTATTCATAAAGTAGTTTATTATCCATCAGTAAACCATATAAAAATCTCATAAATTACGCCAGTATCCATATTCATAAACCAGAATGCCAGCTGACCATATATAAATGTTGATCCGTTTTGAGCCACAACTGTCACGACGAGTAATAATAATAATTAAGCGATTTATACACGATTTTATACAAATCCACCTTTTTGGCATACGAGCAGTTCTTGATCCAATTCAAACGGGCCAATCAGGGTGCAGCATTTGCCAAGGGCTTCCTCATTGGCACGTTTGGGCTACTACATTATGGCTACAGTAACTTAATAATGTCTAGCTAGTATTTCAAGAATAATAGTCTATCTAATCTAAATATTTATAGAAATCAGTCTGGAGTAACGTGACTCCAGATCAAACCTCAATACTTATTATTTTTTGGACGGGAATCTTTTCTTTTGTAACAAAGTTACTGAGCGAATAAAGAGAAGACGCAACGGCGGATCCAGGGGGGAGCGTCATGGAGGTCATGGGAGTCATGGGGGCGTCATGACTCTCCCCCTTAGCCCAGGACTTAGGTAGACCACTAATTGAACTAAAAAATAATGAAACAGCAAATTTTTTTGCACGATCGGAGTGTTGGTGCAGTAGTATTAATTATAATTAAACATTGTTACTTAAAACATAACAGTTAAAGTACTATAACACTAAAAGCAAAATAGGTATTTTCAAAATACTTTTTCAAAATAAATTACCCTTTGAGTTTTTGTCCAAACCTCAGATATTTTATTTATTTTAGGTATATCAATCATTACATAGTATAGTATAAAACAAAGTCGCTGTCGCATCTAACAAGTACATAAATAAAGAAACAAGACTTTTTGGCTCTGAATATATTTCAAAAATCAATTACTTGTGTTAATCAATTTATATACTCGTTCTTATTTCATAGTACTTGTTTTGATCCGAATATATACAGATACCGTAACGGTCTATTAATTATGAATTTATTATACCTAACCTAGATATTTTATTTTGACGAAACTCCGTGTAGTAGTAGTATCCGATAAGGGTATGCGAACCCTAAGTATTATTTCAAAATGACCAGTAATTTCGAAGAAATAAGCCTTTGAATTTCAAATCAACTTACCAAACGGACGCTCAAGGTTCGATTCCCGCCACCGATTTTTTTTTGTTATTTTTTTTTTTGTCTTTATTCTAATTTTAAATTAACTATTTTAATAATTAAATGAATTTAATCGAACAAAACGTTGTTAAGTATTCAATTAATTTTAATTTACATTACCTATTGTACTTTCTAAATTGTAAAGCAGCTAACAATTATAGTAAGATCTTATAAATAACTAACACAACAAGTAAAACATTTTAAATGTATTTTCTTTATTATTACAAATATTTTTTATGCATAATATAATAGTTAATATCTAATAAATACATAATGATCTGATAATCAAATTATAAGTACAGTCTCAAATTGAAAGTAAGAAAAACAGAAAATATAGAGAGAACTATAGGGATATAACAGAAAGATGTGAAAAATGGAGAAGGACAGTAAAAAAGTTACAAATTTAAATAATGTTGCCGCAATTTCTGTTTAAATGAATTTATTACATTATTATATATATTAGGCATACGACTAGCCTTATGACTGTTACTTTTTTTTTAATCTATACATCTATACATGTAAATAAAATTGGAGTGTCTGTTTGTAATATTGAAATAACCGTTTTTTACTACTTGCATATGAATATAAATCCGGTACATACACCAAAATAACATATTTTACAAGTTTTGTCTGTCTGTCTGTCTGTTTGTTCCGGCTAATCTCTGAAATAGCTGGACCGATTTTGACGGGACTTTTTTTGGCAAGTAGCTGATGTAATAAGGAGTAACTTACGCTACTGTTATTTTAGAAAAATAAAATAAAATTTCACGCGGACGAAGTCGCTGGGGCCAGCTAGTCTATAGATATACCGAGATTTAATATTTAAGTTGCTATTATGTTGTTGACAAAATTTTACTGTAATGTTACTATTACGTTATCCTACACAATTTGTATTATTTTGGATGAATAAATAAATAAATAAATAATAATCTATACATCTATACATACAAATAAAATTGGAGTGTCTGTTTGTAATATTGAAATAACCGTTTTTTACTACATGCATATGAATATATATAAGGTACATATACCAAAATAACAATTTTTATAATTTTAGTCTGTCTGTCTGTCGGTCTGTTTGTTCCGGCTAATCTCTGAAATGGCTGGACCGATTTTGACGGTACTTCTTTTTGGCAGGTAGCTGATTTATAAGGAGTAACTTAGGTTACTTTTATTTTAGAAAAATAAAGTTTAATTCCACGCGGACGAAGTCGCGGGAACAGCTTGTTTTTAATAAAAACATCTTTTTTGTGGTACTTGAGAATGTTGAAGCCTGTTGTTTGTAATATTGAAATAACCGTTTTTTACTACTTGCATATGAATATAAATACGGTACATACACCAAAATAACATATTTTACAATTTTTGTCCGTCTGTCTGTTTGTTCCGGCTAATCTCTGAAATGGCTGGACCGATTTTGACGGGACTTTTTTTGGCAGGTAGCTGATGTAATAAGGCTACTACCTAGTAACTTAGGCTACTTTTATTTTAGAAAAATAAAGTTAAAAACCACGTGGACGAAGTCGCGGGAACAGCTACTGTATAATATATTAGAGATACCTACGTGTTTTTTTATTGATGACTAGCTGTACACGGGATTTCGTCCGTGTGGAATTTAACTTTATTTTTCTAAAATATAAGAAGTTAAATTCCACGCGGTACAGCTAGTTGTCGGTAGTCTAGCGATTTAGCTAGCACACTGCTTTGATTCCTGCTTGGTGGTCGAGGGTTCGATTCCTCGCACGCTGCAAACATTTGTATTCATGAGTATGATTGTTTGTAACGGTCTGGGTGTTTTCTATGTATAGATAATATATATGTATTTACGAAAAAAAATCTTTGTATTTATATCAGTTGTCTAGTACCCATAACATAATCTTCAGCTAGCTTAACTTGGGTCTAGATGAAGCTGTGTGAATTGTCCTGAGATTACTATTATTACTATAATAAATCTTTTCAAATCAGCCGATGTTTATTTTTGCCATAATACGTGCTGTTACCATGTGATAATATTACGTACGTACTTATTAAACTATTAACTTATTATTAAATTATTAACTATTTATACTGTTTTAAATGTGATGCGTTCATTATTTATATTTCCTTTGAATTAAAGACAAATGTATATATATATATATATATACATTTATATAAACTTGCACACTTAGTTGATCCAGCCACGATCCGTAGATATTGCTGATTCCACTGTCTCTCTCTTTCTATCACTATCTTTGTATTCTAATATGCGATGTTGCCGTTCCGGCATGGTCTCGGCCGGAACGGCAACATCGCATATGTTGCGCGTTGTTGCCAAATGTATTCGTCGATAGTAGTAGATACCTATACGCGATATATATTTTTTCAACAATTTCCTGCAATAGTGAATCCGTATCGGCAATTTTTTTAAATGCACAAAGATTTTTTGGCTCTGAATATATTTAAAAATCATTTACTTGTGTGTTGATGAATTTATATACTAGTACATGAAGTACCTAATACTTGTTTTGATTTGAATAGGTAGCGATATTATGAATTTATTATACGTAATCTAAAGATTTTGACGAAATAAAAGTAATTAGTTATCTGTTAACCTTGACTTCATGCTGGCACCAGTATTATCAGATGATGAACATACTCTTCGAAAACTTATGTACAGCAGAAATATCGTGTTTGGACTCATTAGATAGGTCTCGATGAATAGAGTTTAAAAAACTTAAAATAAATGGTAAATTAGAAATAATGTATAAATACCCCTTACGTAAAATTCAACCACTTTAAACTTAATAATAATAATAATTAGGAAAAGAGAAAAGCTATACATGTACTGAAAGTAATTGATGTCTTCCACACAATATTTTCACTATTAAACAACTCTGTTTGTTCAGTAAAAGTGTAAATACACTGGTAACCTTTAATCATATTTTATATGCAAACATTACATATACAAACCCTAAAGTTTTATTTCAGAATAGCCAGTAGTTTTGAAGAAATAAGTCTTTGAAATTGTACGTGTAACTTATATATATACTAGTTTTTTCACCATAACAAACAACACCAATATGGCCTAGTTAGTAGTTTACCTGTGTACCAATTAATAATAATAGTAATCTCAGGACAATTCACACAGCTTCATCTAGACCCAAGTTAAGCTAGCTGAAGATTATGTTATGGGTACTAGACAACTGATATAAATACAAAGATTTTTTTCGTAAATACATATATATTATCTATACATAGAAAACACCCAGACCGTTACAAACAATCCTACTCACGAATACAAATGTTTGCAGCGTGCGAGGAATCGAACCCTCGACCACCAAGCAGGAATCAAAGCAGTGTGCTAGCTAAATCGCTAGACTACCGACAACTAGCTGTACCGCGTGGAATTTAACTTCTTATATTTTAGAAAAATAAAGTTAAATTCCACACGGACGAAATCCCGTGTACAGCTAGTCATCAATAAAAAAACACGTAGGTATCTCTAATATATTATACAGTAGCTGTTCCCGCGACTTCGTCCACGTGGTTTTTAACTTTATTTTTCTAAAATAAAAGTAGCCTAAGTTACTAGGTAGTAGCCTTATTACATCAGCTACCTGCCAAAAAAAGTCCCGTCAAAATCGGTCCAGCCATTTCAGAGATTAGCCGGAACAAACAGACAGACGGACAAAAATTGTAAAATATGTTATTTTGGTGTATTATGTACCGTATTTATATTCATATGCAAGTAGTAAAAAACGGTTATTTCAATATTACAAACAACAGGCTTCAACATTCTCAAGTACCACAAAAAAGATGTTTTTATTAAAAACAAGCTGTTCCCGCGACTTCGTCCGCGTGGAATTAAACTTTATTTTTCTAAAATAAAAGTAACCTAAGTTACTCCTTATAAATCAGCTACCTGCCAAAAAGAAGTACCGTCAAAATCGGTCCAGCCATTTCAGAGATTAGCCGGAACAAACAGACCGACAGACAGACAGACTAAAATTATAAAAATTGTTATTTTGGTATATGTACCTTATATATATTCATATGCATGTAGTAAAAAACGGTTATTTCAATATTACAAACAGACACTCCAATTTTATTTATATGTATAGATGTATAGATTATTATTTATTTATTTATTTATTCATCCAAAATAATACAAATTGTGTAGGATAACGTAATAGTAACATTACAGTAAAATTTTGTCAACAACATAATAGCAACTTAAATATTAAATCTCGGTATATCTATAGACTAGCTGGCCCCAGCGACTTCGTCCGCGTGAAATTTTATTTTATTTTTCTAAAATAACAGTAGCGTAAGTTACTCCTTATTACATCAGCTACTTGCCAAAAAAAGTCCCGTCAAAATCGGTCCAGCTATTTCAGAGATTAGCCGGAACAAACAGACAGACAGACAGACAAAACTTGTAAAATATGTTATTTTGGTGTATGTACCGGATTTATATTCATATGCAAGTAGTAAAAACGGTTATTTCAATATTACAAACAGACACTCCAATTTTATTTACATGTATAGATGTATAGATTAAAAAAAAAGTAACAGTCATAAGGCTAGTCGTATGCCTAATATATATAATAATGTAATAAATTCATTTAAACAGAAATTGCGGGAATATTATTTAAATTTGTAACTTTTTTACTGTCCTTCTCCTTTTTTAACATCTTTCTGTTATATCCCTATAGTTCTCTCTATATTTTCTGTTTTTCTTACTTTCAATTTGAGACTGTACTTATAATTTGATTATCGGGTCATTATGTATTTATTTATACATTTATGGGTTATATATTTATGTATGTATATTGTTATTTTTTTATAGAAATGTATATTTTGCTTTGTATTTATATATCTTTTTTTGACATTTCTTATTTATATTAGTGCACCGCCAATAATCTTTCGCTGCACCACTCATGGTTGCCTGGTAAATAACGCGGCAAGATATTAAGTCCGCCACATGTACAAATTTTTTTTGTGCATTAAAGTTAAATAAATAAAAAAAATACAATACTGTTTAATGAAAATGCGTATTGTCTAGTGCTTTGAGATGTATCAAAATAAGGTCAACAAAAAAGTCCGTGATGGTATATGTCTATCTCTCAAGGATAACCAACAATAACCATTTTTTATCTTTTACATTTTACGGGAATTTTTTTTATCGTATGTTTCCCTTAAAATCATGTAAACTATGCTATTATGTCATAATCTAAAGAAATAATAATATTTTATAGTGAAATATCCACTATAAAATAGTAATGTAAGTAGCAATGTAATTCGTTACGCGCGAATCAGCTGTTATAAGGTCAAAGGTCGGTGCACCCCGCGTATTTGATAAATAGTGCTTCTCTGGATGTCTTTAAGAGAAAATGGCAGTATGTACGTGTATATGTACAAGTCCTTAAGTGTTAAGTTTTTCAAATGTACAATAAAGAATAAATATTTTTAAGTACAGTACTTACGTACATTAATATAATACCTACTTTTTACTTGTATCTATTGTCATCAAAATTAAATTATAAGTTCTTAACTTGACCACGACTATGTGACCCTCTCTTGGCGCCAAAACGAGTGAAAAAATGAACAGCATACGACGACGACGCATACCTATAGAGTGGAGCAACTGCTTATTCAGTTTTATTCAACTATTTAGTCCCTCCACCGTTACAATGAATGGAGGCGGATATTACAATGTATGTAGCATTGCGAATATAAAATATCTAGATTAGGTATAATAAATTCATAATTGATAGACCGTTACGGTATCAGAGCCAAAAAGTCTTCTTTCTTTATTTATGTACTGTTAGATGCGACATCGACTTTGTTTTATACTACACTATGTAATGATTGATATACCTATGTAAAATAAATAAAATATCTGAGGTTTGGACAAAAATTCAAAAGGTACTTTATTTTGAAAAAGTATTTTGAAAATACCTATTTTGCATTTAGTATTTGAAATACAAAACTATTTTTGTTTTTAGAGTGACATTTCTATGAATTCACTGTCGATAGCGAGCGGTGCGATGGAAAAAGATAACCGTTTATAAAAATATAATAAATAGCGCTGGACAATTAACACAGACTGATACTGAACTGATATAAATAGATATTTTATCTTGTAAATACATATATAATATACATATAAAACACCCAGACCGATGAAATCAATCGATGACCGATGAGTACATATGTTTGCACCGTGCGAGAAATCGAACCCGCGACCATCGGATGTAAAGCGGTGTGACCACCGAGGCAGTCGAAATACATAAATAATCTTATGAATTTAATTTATTCTAATTTGTTTGTGTGCGCGGGGTGCGGTGTACGGTGCTCCCCCCTGCCTCCACCGTTGCTGGAGCTTGCATGTATGGAGCATTGCGAATATAAAATATCTAGATTAGTAAATTAATAAATTCATAATTGATAGACCGTTACGGTATCTATATATATTCGGATTAAAATAAGTATCGCAGTAAGGACCAGTATATAAAGTGATCAACACAATTAATTGATTTTTGAAATATATATACGGAGCCAAAAAGTCTTTGTGTATTCAAAAAATATCTAATTTGTTTGTGTGCGCGGGGTGCGGTGTACGGTGCTCCCCCTGCAACGGTGGAGTTACTATGTATGGAGCATTGCGAATATAAAATATCTACATTAGTAAATTAATAAATTCATAATTGATAGACCGTTACGGTATCTATATATATTCGGATGAAAATAAGTATCGCAGTAAGGACGAGTATATAAAGTGATCAACATAATTAATTGATTTTTGGAATATATTCAGAGCCAAAAAGTCTTTGTGTATACCAAAAATTTAGCCGTTCGGAGCCATTCAGTCACGAATTATTAGTAAAAAAAGTGTCGAGTATATCGTACTATCGACGAATATATATGGCCACATCGCAAAATAGAATGCGACGTTGCCATACCGCCTGAGATATACGCGATAGAGGTCAAGTTATTCAGTGTAAAAGGTGGAATCGGCAAGTGTTTAGGTTGTGGCGTCTATATACACATAAATACACACATATATATGCAATAAACTTAAATATATACCAAATAGTCTCTTATCCTGTAATTTTGTAATTTCCAGCCTATTATTTTTGTTATTAAATAATTTTTATTCTTCTATGAATACAGTTGAAAAGATTCCCGCGCACAATGAACTACATCCGGCCCAAGGATGACCGGCGCGCACGGAAACGAGCTGAAGTGCGCACCCGCAAGGAAGAAGAGAAGAACAAGAAAATGGAAGAGATCGCACGGCTGAAGGCGCTCAAACTGAAAGAGATACAAGAGAAGATCGCTAGGATCAAAGAGGTTACGGGAAATGATGATCTCGCCTTTGAGGTAAAAATACAATTTCACTTGTTTTTATTAAATGATTAACTTCTCCAATAACCAGTGATAATAAATTATTACCCCTTTTTAAGAAAATTACGCGGACGGAAAACTATGAAATTTCGTACACTTAGGGGCCGTTCAAGTATTACGTAAGCACTATAGGGGGCGGGGTCTTTTTCTTTGCTTATTTTGGATGACATGGGGGTGGGGGAGTCTGTATGATGATTACGTCATCGGTCGTAATTTACTTTTTTACACGAATGGCAACCCTCACATTGTCTTTGCTAAAAAAACAATACATTAATTGAGAAATGTTTACGTAAGCATGGGGGGAGGGGTAAATAATTGTGATAAATCTGCTTACGTAATACTTGAACAGCCCCTTATAGTTTATATAGAGAAGGTTATATAGTGCAGAATACAAATATCCCATCAAAAACATAAATGTGAAATGATAGCCGAGTTTAATATTATGATATATGGCTTGATTGTTGACTTGTTACGACAAAAGAGATGAGATCTAAATGGGTGCCAAGTTCAATGGTCTGTCCTGAAATGTATTTATAACAATATAAAATATCATTTCTTCTTATAACTTAGGATAATATACTGTAGCCTAAGGTCTAACTTGGCCAGTTCTCATATACCAATTATTACTTTCGATTGCTAGTTACTATTAATATTAAAATAGGAACCGACAAGTAACATGTTTAGAACTTGGGAAGGCTACAGTATATTTCGTATATGAAAACTAGCCAAGTTAGACCTTAGGCTACAGTATATTATCCTAAGTTATAAGAAGAAATGATATTTTATATTGTTATAAATACATTTCAGGACAGACCATTGAACTTGGCACCCATTTAGATCTCATCTCTTTTGTCGTAGAAGTCAACAATCAAGCCATATATCATAATATTAAACTCGGCTATCATTTCACATTTATGTTTTTGATGGGATATCATTACTTTTTGTACATAAATTATACGAGGTACTTATTTATAACTAAATTAATACCAAATTATTTTTGATAAATTACTGTATTTTCGTATATTTACGAGGTATAATTGTCTTTTTTTTTGTGTTATTTTCTATATTTTCTTGTAACTTTTAAATGTTCAAGTGCAATGCCAATTCAGTATCAGGAATTTTTGGGCAAATCGGGGCGGTATAACGTCCACAGATGGTTGTACTCTACAATAGAGTTCTCGTGACTTGGATCAAAATTGTTAAGACGTACTCCATCTAAGGTTTTAACTCTGAAGAGTCCAACGTAAACCTGCCCTTTATTAAATATAGAGGAGGCTATGTTGAGAAGAGGACTGCCAAAACTAAGGCCTTGTGATTTGTGGATAGTAATAGCATATGTTAAGCAAATACGGAATTGTTCTCTATCAACATATACATTATTTAATATCTGAAACTTCGTATTGACACGTTATAGTTCGTAAAGACGATTATGTAACAAATTGACTGTTATCTATTGAATTCTCAAGAAAACAATTTGTTACCAATAAGTTCTCATTCTCGAGTTAACTGTACAGTCCTACTTATAACTATACTAAAATTGTTATTAATTTTTGGTTTAAACTATTGTCTATACCATACGTATTTACTAAAATAATGTAATAATAATATAATCACAAATATATAAGTATAATTTAAGAAAGCTATAAATTTCGTAGCATAAATCGCAACCTTATAGGTTAGATATCCAGAAACAAAACATTGAGTTTTATCGCACCGCTCCCACACGGCGCCACCGCGGCGCCCTATACCGAAATGCCTATTATTTAATAATTATTTATAAAAATAATGATTTTACACTATCGATGTGCGCTAAATATTGAAACAATAATTAATACCAAATCTCAGTTAATAACATAATAAATACGAAATTCGACTATACTCCTAGTTATAAGTACGAGTATATTTTAGACAGAATCTAAATTATAGCAACTAGTGTTTACCGCTCAATGCAATATTTGAAGTTTGCTAGTTATCGACACTGATGTGAAGGGGTCAACGTAAATTGGTAATGATCGACGTTTTCATACAATATTACTTTCCGTCCAGTACAAGATGAGATTTTTCGCCAGGGATCAATGTCAATTGGTGGCTATCGACGTTTTCATAGAATTTTAGTATTCGTCCAGTATAAGTTGAAATAGAATCAATTAAAGTGAAAAATTGTAATAAAATGATAACAATTTACCAGTTTCAGATTTTTTCCTTTATATTCACCTAATTACCTATCTGCATACCAAATTTGAACTTCCTAGGTCATCTGGAAGTGGGTTATAATTTTGATCTATAGTTGATCAGTGATAAAAATGACGATTTTTGGACATTAATATCTAAATAACCGTTTGAGATATGTTTATGAAATTTGGAACACATATTTATCTCGCAAGTCTCAATATATGAACCAAATTTGACAGGTTTGTGTGAAAGAGTTTTTGAGTTATGAGGGGGTCAAAAGTGGCTCCAAATGGTTCGTGTAAATATACACACGGTGCTGCAAGCCAGTTTACTTGAAACTCGGCTTGACACGCTGCCGCGTGTCTAGATATATATTTTTTTAATTATACCTGACAATACATTGAACAAAAAAAACATTACACTACTATTTGATATACACGCATATATATAATCTTTTATTTATTGCCTGTGCCTGTGATTATAGGAGTATAGTCTTTGACAATAGAACCTTTATAATGTCCAAACTTATAATTTAATAATAATAATTCTCAGGACAATCCACACAGCGCCATCTAGTCCTAAGCAAAACAGATCTTGTGGCATGGGTTATAGACAACGGATAGAAAAGAATAGAAAATCATTTATTCAAATAAACTTAAATTGATGCACTATTGAATAGTCTTCATATTTTAATCTACCGCTCATTTGGATAGCTGTCTCATCACAAGAAGAACGAGCAAGAAACTTGCGTGTTGCTCTTTTAAATAATTTTATTGTTACTTTACATTTTTAAGTTGCAGTGTATGAATATAAACTACCAATTAGAACTAATTCAATTATATACTCAAATTGAGAAAATATAAAACATAGACACTTACATTTTATACATAGGAAACACCTAGATAGATTCAAATAATCATACTCATAAATACAAAATGTTTGCACCGTACGAGGAATCGAATCCGCGATCCATCGGAAGTAAAGCGTGCTTAACAGATAGACCACCGAGGCCGTAAATTTAAATGTATAGTGGTCGATTTTCAACCACTAATAAATTTAATTCCGCTAGGAGCAAGACATCGAGGGTGACTTCGACCCTGAGGAACACGACCGCCGCATGCGCGCATTGTTCGACGAAGAATACTACGGAGAAGCAGATACGGAGAAACCAAGATTCCCCGACTTGGATGAAGAACTTGAGATTGGTAATATAGTTATATCATTTGAGCTTTTGAAGAAAAATAGAGAGGACATCCTTTAATATACTTTATTATTTAACTATCTACTCACCTCGGCTTCGCACGGGTGTACATGTATTATGTATTTTTAGGGATCAAAATAGCATGGTGGAGGATGATAGGATAAGCATAAAGTCAGGTTAGTTAGCTCATCATGGTTAATTCACCAGGACTTAATTACGACGGTTTTCAAAAGGAACCTAGTTTCCTTCTTCGTTAGCAATAGATAGAGTGATTCAAGAGGAAGGTTTATATATAATAAACATTCCTCTTGAATCACTATATATTAAAAAAACCGCGTCAAAATCCGTTGCGTAGTTTTAAAGATTTAAGCATACATACGGATAGACAGCGAATTTGTTTTATACTATTTAATGATGATGTATTTTTCAAATCCAAAATATCTTTATTCATGTAGGTCTATTACATACTCTTATGATATGTCAAATCTACCGTCAGTTCGGAATAATTTCGAGTTGAGAAAAACTGACAAGAAACTCAGCTCGTATTCTTTTCAAATAAATGTTGTACATGTTTACAATAATACAGAATATAAATTATAAATAATGTATTCTTTAGTTTTATATGTTTTCTTTTTAATTATAATCTGTTTTAAGACGAGTTAGTACTATTTTTTGTCAGTTATTCTCAGCTCAAACAACATTACATAACTAACGGTAGATTTGACTTATCACAAATGTCCTTTATACACCTATATGAATGCATATATTTTGTTCCCGGGGCCCCGAGGATACAACGGGCCCCTGTCCCCACTGAATATGGTAACGATATTTAGAATATAAAAAAATCGCATCAACCACATTGTGGAATCACCTTCCAGCAATGGTATTTCCGAATCGATACGATATTGAAACCTTCAAGAAAAGAGCTTATTCCTTTTTGAAAGGCCGACAACGTACTTGCAATTCCCCTGGTGTTGCGGGTGCTCATGGGCGGCGGTAATCACTTACCATCAGGTGAGCCGCATGCTCGTTTGTCCCCTGTGTTATAAAAAAAAACATCATAAAAACAAACTTTGTTTTCTATTAACCAGTTTTATTAATACCCATTCATTTTCTTCTTATTTCAGAAAACTGGGACAAATATGAGACAGACAATCAAGACGTACAAAAGCACGGTGATGCTGTACCACATTGTGAAGATGATGATTTCAATGTACGTGTAACTTTTTTATTATTATGAATTACGCTAATTAAATAGAATAAAAAATCATTTATTCGAATAAACTTACATTGAAGCACTTTTGAATAGTCATCACATTTCAATCTACCACTCATTCGGAAAGCTGTCTCACCCATGAAGAACGAGCAAGAATCTTGCGTGTTGCTCTTTTAAATTATTGTATTGTTCCTTTACATTTTTAAGTTGAAGTGTGTGAATACAAACTACCACTACACTATTAGCACTAATTCAATTAAATACTCAAATAGAGAAAATATGAAATATACAACCAACTGGTTGAGCAACTAAATAAGAATAAATCTCGTAGTGATTAGAGCAGACCAGTCCCTACAAGCAGCACTCGTCATGAGTATGACGTATGAACCAGCCATCACTGCGCTCGACCAATGGCTGGCTCATAGATTATTCTAGAATAACATAGGATATATTTAGCATTAGCACTAATTTAATTAAATACTCAAATAAATGAATGAATTCAAATTATACAGATGGACGCCGATTATGACCCGAAACAAGCCAGGGCGAATCTCCTCGAAGAAATCCAACAGAGTCTGGTTAAAAAGCGTCGCAATCGGAAGCGAAAATCCAAGCTTCACCATCTTCTTAACGTGGAGAAACCCAAGTTTATCCCAACTACAGCGGAGAAAACATATGCTGAGTATATGGATGAGTATTACAAGATGGACTGTGAGGATGTTATAGGCGGTGATCTGCCCACTAGGTTTAAATACAGAGAAGTCGTGCCGAATGATTATGGATTGACTATTGAGGAGGTTAGTAATTTTTTTTTATTTTATTTAAATTTATTTATTCAGATAAATATATATTAATTTACGAAAAAAATCTTTGTATTTGTGTCAGTTGTCTGGTACCCATAACACAATGTTCAGCTAGCTTAACTTGTGTCTAGATGAAGCTGTGTGAATTCTCCTGAGATTACTATTATTACTATAATAAATCTTTTCAAATCAGCCGATGTTTATTTTTGCCATAATACGTGCTGTTACCATGTGATAATATTACGTACTTACTGTTTGATAATGTGATAATATTACGTACTTATTACTGTTTTAAATGTGATGCGTTCATTATTTATATTTCCTTTGAATTAAAGACAAGTATATATATATATATATATACGCGCACTTATTTGCACACTGATGTTGATCCAGCCACGACCCGTAGATACATTTGCTGGTTCCACTGTCTCTCTCTTTCTACCTCTATAACGGTATCGTGGCGGAACGGCAACATGTTGCCGTTCCGCGTTCCCGCGTGTTCCCTAGATAAAGTATTCGTCGATAGTACCTGTACTCGATATATATTTTTTCAACAATTTCCTGCAATAGTGACTCCGTATCAGCAAAATTTTTTAAATGCACAAAAACTTTTTGGCTCTGAATATATTTAAAAAATCATTTACTTGTGTGTTGATGAATTTATATACTAGTACATGAAGTACCTAAAATACTTGTTTTGATCCGAATAGGCAGCGATATTATGAATTTATTATACGTAATCTAAAGATTTTGACGAAATAAGAGTAATTAGTTATCTGTTAACCTTGACTTCATACTGGCACCAGTATTATCAGATGATGAACATACTCTTCGAAAACTTACAGCAGAAATATCGTGTTTGGACTCATTAGATTGGTCTCGATGAATAGAGTTTAAAAAACTTAAAATAAATGGTAAATTAGAAATGACGTATAAAAACACTCTACGCAAAATTCAACCACTTTAAAACTTAATAATAATAATGAGGAAAAGATAAAAGCTATAAGTGCACTGAAAGTAATTGATGGATGGATTGATTGATTGATATCCACACAATATTTTCAGTAGTAAACAACTCTGTTTGTTCAGTAAAAGTGTAAATACACTGGTAACCTTTAATCACATTTTATATGCAAACATTACATATGCAAACCCTAAAGTTTTATTTCAGAATGGCCAGTAGTTTTGAAGAAATAAGCCTTTGAAATTGTACGTGTAACTTATATGTATACTAGTTTTTTTACAGAATGAACAAAAATAGAATGGCGTAGTAGTAGTAGTAGTGTACCTATGTACCAACTTACACACCTCGGGTTCGATTCCCACCATTGACTATTGTTATTTATTTCTTTTTGTTTTTTTTAAATTTAATATTTTAATAATTAAATTAATTTATACGAGAAAAACGTAGTTAAGTATTAAATTAATTTTACTAGTTAGAAGTGTACCTGTGTACCAACTTACCACACAGACACCCCGGGTTCGATTCCCACCATTGACTATTGTTATTTAGTTGTTTTTGTTTTTTAATTAAATATTTAAATAATTAAATTAATTTATACGAGAAAAACGTAGTTAAGTATTAAATTAATTTTACTAGTTTGTTTGTTTGTGTTAATTATTTATAAGATTAATTACTGTAATTGTTAGCTGCTTTACAATTTAGAAAGTATAATAGTTAATGTAAATTAAAATTAATTTAATACTTGACAACTTTTTGTTCGATTAAATTCATTTAACCCTTAAGTTCATTTTGTATAGTATACCATACATACAACTTTATAAAATACTATGATCACTATAAATTAATTTTTAACTTCGTTTTATTAACACATAACATTTCTGGACGTTTATTTATACTTCAAAAATAAAAATAGTCGTTTATCTGTCATAATTTTAAATCAGTTGTGAAAAATAACCATCAAGATGCGCCGCTCTGGTTTAACTAAGGTAAGTTTAATTTTATTTTTATGTTTTTACCCCTAAATATGTATGTTTATTCTAAAATTCGCATGCCTAAAAGTTTGTTCTTACATATTTTTATATATATGCTGTTGTCGCTATGAGAATTAGCATGTTTTTGTCGTGTTTTTTACTAACGTATATTATACTATACAATGCCGCAGCTGCAGTAATCTACCTTTCGTCGATGCTGTATAGAATAATATACATTGCTAACTTCATGGGATCATAATGTTCTTGGACTTTCCTATAAAATTTAAATTGCAAGTAAATTTAAAATAAAGTTGTAGTGATGTTTGACTGCCTCGTTGATATAGTGATTTTGGAAAGCGATAAACAAAGTTGTGGGTTTGATTCCCACAAAAAATACTACTATTATTATTACCGCATGACTATCTACCTATATAAAGAGACAAATATTATTACATACATTATTTACCTATCTATAATACAATGTAGTATGGCTTTACTATGGTGATGGTTTTTTGCATGTTTCTTTTGCTTTGGTTTTAGACTGCTATGAGTGAAAGAGCTAGGCGTATTTTATCTTTGGTGCCTGAAAAGAATGCAAATTCCGACACAAGTGACGGCGCTAGTAGCGGTGATGAAGGTGGAATGATTGGATCAGCAGAGAGTTCTCCAGCGCCATCGATAAATTCCAGTCTCGAAAGGTTAAACCTCCTACAAATCTCTGATGATCAGATAGGAACGCATGTAGATGATATTTATGTCGATACAACCGATGTGCCTCTTACACCTATTCTTACTCAAGTATTTCCTAATCCATCAGAAAGTAATTATGACGCTCTACCCACAATTTCATCTTTGCCATCTTTGCTTTCGAATCAACCAATTGCATCCACGCCTGTCAGGACACCTTTGACGCGCGCTCAAAAAATGAAGCGCAAATCTCCAGAAGCGCAAAATCGCAGAAAAATCTTTTCGTTGGCAAAGAGCAATTTCAACACTTGAAATAGCAGGCCCTACATTTTTGGAACCTGTACCATCTGATTGGTCACCTCTAGATTATTTTTATAGATTTTTTACCGAAGAATTAGTAGATACTATTACCATTCACACAAATTTATATAGCGTACACAGAACAAGAAGATCTATAACAGTTTCAAGGGAAGATATACTAGACATTTTGGCAATAAATGTTATGATGGGTATTGTAGTTTTGCCATCATACAAAGATTATTGGAAAAAGTCCTTTTGTTATGGCAAGGTAGCACATGTAACAGATCAGGTCAGATCAACGATTTTTACATTTTACCAATAATTCTGAAGCCGATACATTAGATAGATATTATAAACTACGTCCTATAATTGATAGCCTTCAAACACAGTGTTTATCCGTAGAAGAAGAGAACGCTTTTAGTATTGACGAAATGGTTATACCGTACAAAGGGAAGAAGTCGTCGTCAATATAACCCAAATAAGCCTTGTAAATGGGGCTTCAAGAACTTAGTCAGGGCTGGTGTATCTGGCATCATTTACGACTTCTTGCTCTACGCGGGAGATGACACTTTTAGAGACATTACATTTACTGAAGAAGAAGAGACTGTGGGTGTTGGAAGCAAAATAGTTTTAGCATTATCTAAGGCCAGCCCAGGCAAGTACAATGTGCACAAAATGTAAGGTTCACCTTTGTTATGTGAAGAATCGTAACTGTTTTTTGGAGTACAACCGCAAGCAGTAGGATGTTCAATTATTACAAATTATTATTATTCAAGAAATATTTTTTTAATAAACATTTTTTCTTCAATCAAGACAGTTATTTTTATTTAAAATCATGTAATAATCAAATAATAATAATCTTTTGGTATATGTTAAAAACTAATAGTAACATTCCAACTCTCCCTAAACATAGCAATGTATAGCATAATATACATTCCTAAAAATGCGATAATCACTACACGTGTAGCAATGTATAGAATAGTATACACCTTGTTTTTCCGAAATTATTATGTCACGATTTTTTTATTTATTTTTTTAATGTTTTATATAACCCAAAGAAGCTAACTATATACATTATTTTTGCTATTTTTAAAAAAAGCAATCTTGCCACGATAAGGGTTAATTATTAAAATAGTTAATTTAAAATATAAAATTAGTCAAAACAAAAAAAAAATAATAAAAAAATTCTATGGCGGGAATCGAACCTTGAGCGTCCGTTTGGTAAGTTGATTTGAAATTCAAAGGCTTATTTCTTCGAAATTACTGGCCATTTTGAAATAATACTTAGGGTTCGCATACCCTTATCGGATACTACTACTATACGGAGTTTCGTCAAAATAAAATATCTAGGTTAGGTATAATAAATTTATAATTATATAGACCGTTACGGTATCTGTATATATTCGGATCAAACAAGTACTATGAAATAAGAACAAGTACATAAATTGATTAACACAAGTAATTGATTTTTGAAATATATTCAGAGCCAAAAAGTCTTCTTTCTTTATTTATGTACTTGTTAGATGCGACAGCGACTTTGTTTTATACTATACTATACTATGTAATGATTGATATACCTAAAATAAATAAAATATCTGAGGTTTGGACAAAAACTCAAAGGGTAATTTATTTTGAAAAAGTATTTTGAAAATACTTATTTTGCTTTTAGTGTTATATTACTTTAAGTGTTATATTTTAAGTAACAATGTTTAATTATAATTAATACCACTGCACCAACACTCCGATCGTGCAAAAAATTTAGCTGTTTCATTATTTTTTAGTTCAATTAGTGGTCTACCTAAGTCCTGGGCTAAGGGAGAGTCTGACCCCCATGACTCCCAAGACCTCCATGACGCTCCCCCCTGGATCCGCCGTTACGTCTTCTCTTCATTCGCTCAGTAACGTTGTTACAAAAGGAAAAATTCCCGTCCAAAAAATAACAAGTATTGAGGTTTGATCTGAAGTCACGTTACTCTAGACTGATTTCTATAAATATTTAGATTATTCTTGAAATACTAGCTAGACATTATTAAGTTACTGTAGCCATAATGTAGTAGCCCAAACGTGCCAATGAGGAAGCCCTTGGCAAATGCTGCACCCTGATTGGCCCGTTTGAATTGGATCAAGAACTGGTCGTATGCCAAAAAGGTGGATTTGTATAAAATCGTGTATAAATCGCTTAATTATTATTATTACTCATCATGACAGTTGTGGCTCAAAACGGAGCAACATTTACATATGGTCAGCTGGCATTAGATCAACAAAAGGCCTCCGGATCAACAAGTGAAAATGGATCAAAAAAACTACGGGGATATTTATATATATATATATATATAAATATTATTGATGACTGTGGCTCAGACGTGCCGTATAGGTAGTAATTTGTTGATCCATTTTCACTTGTTAAAAATGGTAGGAATCGAACCCGGGATGGCTGTGTGGTAAGTTGGTACACAGGTACATTCCTAACTAGTAAAATTAATTTAATACTTAACTACGTTTTTATTATAAATTAATAATCGTATAAAAAAATTAATTATTAAAATATTAAATTAAAAAAAAACAAAAAAAAATTAATAATAAAAGTAAACGGACGGAAAGAAATTCGAACTCGGAGTGTCTGTGTGGTAAATTGGTACACAGATACACTACTAACCAGGCCATTCTACTTTTGTTCATTTTTGTGAAAAAACTAGTATATATATAAGTTACACGTACAATTTCAAAGACTTATTTCTTCAAAACTACTGGCCATTCTGAAATAAAACTTTAGGGTTTGCATATGTAATGTTTGCATATAAAATAGGATTAAAGGTTACCAGTGTGTATTTACACTTTTACTGAACAAACAGAGTTGTTTAATACTGAAAATATTGTGTGGAAGGCATCAATTACTTTCAGTGCATTTATAGCTTTGTTCTTTTCCTAATTATTTTAAGTTATTACCATTTATTTTTTTAAACTCTAAACAATAAGTTTTTCAAACTCTATTCATCGAGACCTATCTAATGAGTCCAAACACGATAATTCTGCTGTAAGTTTTCGAAGAGTATGTTCATCATCTGATGATACTGGTGCCAGCATGAAGTCAAGGTTAACAGATAACTAATTACTTTTATTTCGTCAAAATCTTTAGATTACGTATAATAAATTCATAATATCGCTACCTATTCAAATCAAAACAAGTATTAGGTACTTCATGTACTAGTATATAAATTCATCAACACACAAGTAAATGATTTTTAAATATATTCAGAGTCAAAAAATCTTTGTGCATTTAAAAAATTTTGCCGATACGGATTCACTATTGCAGGAAATTGTTGAAAATATATATATCGAGTATAGGTATCTACTACTATCGACGAATACATTTGGCAACAACGCATGGTCTCGGCCGGAACGGCAACATCGCATATTAGAATACAAAGATAGTGGTAGAAAGAGAGAGACAGTGGAATCAGCAATATCTACGGATCGTGGCTGGATCAACTAAGTGTGCAAGTGTATATACATATATATATATATATATATATATATATATACATTTGTCTTTAATTCAAAGGAAATATAAATAATGAACGCATCACATTTAAAACAGTAATAAATACGTACGTAATATTATCACATGGTAACAGCACGTATTATGGCAAAAATAAACATCGGCTGATTTGAAAAGATTTATTATAGTAATAATAGTAATCTCAGGACAATTCACACAGCTTCATCTAGACCCAAGTTAAGCTAGCTGAAGATTATATTATGGGTACTAGACAACTGATATAAATACAAAGATTTTTTTTTCGTAAATACATATATATTATCTATACATAGAAAACACCCAGACCGTTACAAACAATCATACTCATGAATACAAATGTTTGCAGCGTGCGAGGAATCGAACCCTCGACCACCAAGCAGGAATCAAAGCAGTGTGCTAGATAAATCGCTAGACTACCGACAACTAGCTGTACTTCGTCCGCGTGGAATTTAATTTCTTATATTTTTAGAAAATAAAGTGAAATTCCACACGGACGAAATCCCGTGTTAGTCATCAATAAAAACACGAAGGTATCTCTAATATATTATACAGAAACTCTAAAATAAAAGTAATATAAAATTATTACATCCGACCGACTTCGTCCAAAAATTGGTTATTTTGGTGTGTACCGTATTTATATTCTTAGTAAAAAACGGTTATTTCAATATTACAAACAACAGGCTTCAGCAAGTAGCACAAAAAAGAGTTACTAGGTAGTCCCGCGACTTCGTCCGCGTGAAATTTAACTTTATTTTTCTAAAATAAACAAGATTTCTAAAATAAAAGTAACCTAAGTTACTTATTACATCAGCTACCTGCCAAAAAGAAGTACTGTCAAAATCGGTCCAGCCATTTCAGAGATTAGCCGTGGAACAAACAGACAGACAGACAGACAGACTAAAATTATAAAAATTATTATTTTGGTGTATATGTACCTTATATATATTCATATGCATGTAGTAAAAAATGTTTATTTCAATATTACAAACAGACACTCCTAATTTTATTTATATGTATAGATGTATAGATTATTATTTATTTATTTATTTATTCATCCAAAATAATACAAATTGTGTAGGATAACGTAATAGTAACATTACAGTAAAATTTTGTCAACAACATAATAGCAACTTAAATATTAAATCTCGGTATATCTATAGACTAGCTGGCCCCAGCGACTTCGTCCGCGTGAAATTTTATTTTTATTTTTCTAAAATAAAGTAACGTAAGTTACTCCTTATTACATCAGCTACTTTCAAAAAAGTACGTCAAAATCGGTCCAGCTATTTCAGAGATTAGCCGGAACAAACAGACAGACAGACAGACAAAACTTGTAAAATATGTTATTTTGGTGTATGTACCGGATTTATATTCATATGCAAGTAGTAAAAACGGTTATTTCAATATTACAAACAGACACTCAATTTTATTTACATGTATAGATGTATAGATTAAAAAAGTAACAGTCATAAGGCTAGTCGTATGCCTAATATATATAATAATGTAATAAATTCATTTAAACAGAAATTGCGGGAATATTATTTAAATTTGTAACGTTTTTACTGTCCTTCTCCATTTTTCACATCTTTCTGTTATATCCCTATAGTTCTCTCTATATTTTCTGTTTTTCTTACTTTCAATTTGAGACTGTACTTATAATTTGATTATCAGATCATTATGTATTTATTAGATATTAACTATTATATTATGCATAAAAAATATTTGTAATAATAAAGAAAATACATTTAAAATGTTTTACTTGTTGTGTTAGTTATTTATAAGATCTTACTATAATTGTTAGCTGCTTAACAATTTAGAAAGTACAATAGGTAATGTAAATTAAAATTAATTGAATACTTAACAACGTTTTGTTCGATTAATTCATTTAATTATTAAAATAGCAAGAATAAAGTAAAAATCGGTGGCGGGAATATTGAGCGTCCGTTTGGTAAAGTTGATTTGAAATTCAGGCTTATTTCTCCAATTACTGGTCATTTTGAAATAATACTTGAATTTATTACATTATTATATATATTAGGTTGGGTATAATAAATTACGACTAATAGACCGTTACTTTTATATATTTAATCTATACATCTAAGAATAGTATATAAATTGATTAACACAAGTAATTGATTTTTGTAATATTGAAATAACCGTTTTTACTACTTGCATATGAATATAAATCCGGTACATACACCAAAATAACATATTTTACAAGTTTTGTCTGTCTGTCTGTCTGTTTGTTCCGGCTAATCTCTGAAATAGCTGGACCGATTTTGACGGGACTTTTTTGGCAAGTAGCTGATGTAATAAGGAGTAACTTAGGCTACTTTTATTTTAGAAAATAAAATAAAATTTCACGCGGACGAAGTCGCTGGGGCCAGCTAGTCTATAGATATACCGAGATTTAATATTTAAGTTGCTATTATGTTGTTGACAAAATTTTACTGTAATGTTACTATTACGTTATCCTACACAATTTGTATTATTTTGGATGAATAAATAAATAAATAAATAATAATCTATACATCTATACATATAAATAAAATTGGAGTGTCTGTTTGTAATATTGAAATAACCGTTTTTTACTACATGCATATGAATATATATAAGGTACATATACCAAAATAACAATTTTTATAATTTTAGTCTGTCTGTCTGTCGGTCTGTTTGTTCCGGCTAATCTCTGAAATGGCTGGACCGATTTTGACGGTAGTTCTTTTTGGCAGGTAGCTGATTTATAAGGAGTAACTTAGGTTACTTTTATTTTAGAAAAATAAAGTTTAATTCCACGCGGACGAAGTCGCGGGAACAGCTTGTTTTTAATAAAAACATCTTTTTTTTTTTTTTTGTGGTACTTGAGAATGTTGAAGCCTGTTGTTTGTAATATTGAAATAACCGTTTTTTACTACTTGCATATGAATATAAATACGGTACATAATACACCAAAATAACATATTTTACAATTTTTGTCCGTCTGTCTGTTTGTTCCGGCTAATCTCTGAAATGGCTGGACCGATTTTGACGGGACTTTTTTTGGCAGGTAGCTGATGTAATAAGGCTACTACCTAGTAACTTAGGCTACTTTTATTTTAGAAAAATAAAGTTAAAAACCACGTGGACGAAGTCGCGGGAACAGCTACTGTATAATATATTAGAGATACCTACGTGTTTTTTTATTGATGACTAGCTGTACACGGGATTTTGTCCGTGTGGAATTTAACTTTTATTTTTCTAAAATATAAGAAGTTAAATTCCACGCGGTACAGCTAGTTGTCGGTAGTCTAGCGATTTAGCTAGCACACTGCTTTGATTCCTGCTTGGTGGTCGAGGGTTCGATTCCTCGCACGCTGCAAACATTTGTATTCATGAGTATGATTGTTTGTAACGGTCTGGGTGTTTTCTATGTATAGATAATATATATGTATTTACGAAAAATCTTTGTATTTATATCAGTTGTCTAGTACCCATAACATAATCTTCAGCTAGCTTAACTTGGGTCTAGATGAAGCTGTGTGAATTGTCCTGAGATTACTATTATTACTATAATAAATCTTTTCAAATCAGCCGATGTTTATTTTTGCCATAATACGTGCTGTTACCATGTGATAATATTACGTACGTACTTATTAAACTATTAACTTATTATTAAATTATTAACTATTTATACTGTTTTAAATGTGATGCGTTCATTATTTATATTTCCTTTGAATTAAAGACAAATGTATATATATATATATATATACATTTATATAAACTTGCACACTTAGTTGATCCAGCCACGATCCGTAGATATTGCTGATTCCACTGTCTCTCTCTTTCTATCACTATCTTTGTATTCTAATATGCTATGTTGCGGTTCCGGCTTGGTCCCGGCCGTAACGGCAACATCGCATATGTTGCGCGTTGTTGCCAAATGTATTCGTCGATAGTAGTAGATACCTATACGCGATATATATTTTTTCAACAATTTCCTGCAATAGTGAATCCGTATCGGCAATTTTTTTTAAATGCACAAAGATTTTTTGGCTCTGAATATATTTAAAAATCATTTACTTGTGTGTTGATGAATTTATATACTAGTACATGTAGTACCTAATACTTGTTTTGATTTGAATAGGTAGCGATATTATGAATTTATTATACGTAATCTAAAGATTTTGACGAAATAAAAGTAATTAGTTATCTGTTAACCTTGACTTCATGCTGGCACCAGTATTATCAGATGATGAACATACTCTTCGAAACTTACAGCAGAAATATCGTGTTTGGACTCATTAGATAGGTCTCGATGAATAGAGTTTAAAAAAGTTAAAATAAATGGTAAATTAGAAATAATGTATAAATACACATTACATAAAATTCAAAAACTTTAAAATAAATAATAATAATAATTAGAAAAGAGAAAAGCTATACATGTACTGAAAGTAATTGATGTCTTCCACACAATATTTTCACTATTAAACAACTCTGTTTGTTCAGTAAAAGTGTAAATACACTGGTAACCTTTAATCATATTTTATATGCAAACATTACATATACAAACCCTAAAAGTTTTATTTCAGAATAGCCAGTAGTTTTGAAGAAATAAGTCTTTGAAATTGTACGTGTAACTTACATATATACTAGTTTTTTCACCATAACAAACAACACCAATATGGCCTAGTTAGTAGTTTACCTAAAATTAACTAATAATAATAGTAATCTCAGGACACTTCATACAGCTTCATCTAGACCCAAGTTAAGCTAGCTGAAGATTATGTTATGGGTACTAGACAACTGATATAAATACAAAGATTTTTTTCGTAAATACATATATATTATCTATAATAGAAACACCAGACCGTTACAAACAATCATACTCATGAATACAAATGTTTGCAGCGTGCGAGGAATCGAACCCTCGACCACCAAGCAGGAATCATAGCAGTGTGCTAGCTAAATCGCTAGACTACCGACAACCAGCTGCAAAATTGCTAATTAATTTATATTTTAGAAAATAAGTTGTTTCACACGGACGAAATCCCGTGTACAGCTAGTCACTTCACAAAAAAACACGTAGGTATCTCTAATATATTATACAGTAGCTGTTCCCGCGACTTCGTCCACGTGGTTTTTAACTTTATTTTTCTAAAATAAAAGTAGCCTAAGTTACTAGGTAGTAGCCTTATTACATCAGCTACCTGCCAAAAAAAGTCCCGTCAAAATCGGTCCAGCCATTTCAGAGATTAGCCGGAACAAACAGACAGACGGACAAAAATTGTAAAATATGTTATTTTGGTGTATTATGTACCGTATTTATATTCATATGCAAGTAGTAAAAAACGGTTATTTCAATATTACAAACAACAGGCTTCAACATTCTCAAGTACCACAAAAAAGATGTTTTTATTAAAAACAAGCTGTTCCCGCGACTGGAATTAAGCTTTATTTTTCTAAAATAAAAGTAACCTAAGTTACTCATATAAATCAGCTACATATAAAAGAAGTACCGTCAAAATCGGTCCAGCCATTTCAGAGATTAGCCGGAACAAACAGACCATTAGACAGACAGGCCAAATTATAAAAATTGTTATTTTGGTA